>NC_052164.1:100839234-100956734 GCF_902713615.1 Scyliorhinus canicula | reverse complement strand
AGAAATTTATGTTGCAATGAGATTCTCACCTTGACGAGAATACTGGAGCTCACTGGAAAGTGTTGCTATTGTATCCACTCTGATGGTGCTCAGGATGTGAATGTGACTCTGTCTGCAAAAGGGACAAGACTCAAATTTTACTTTGGAAATCCCCAACTTCCAAACATATTTCAAGTACCCAATTATTTTTTTCCAATTTAGGAGCAATTTAGCGTGGCCAATCCACCTACCCTGCACAGTTTTGGGTCGTGGGGGCGAAACCCACGCAAACACGGGGAGAATGTGCAAACTCCACACGGACGGTGACCCGGGGTCGGGATCGAACCCGGGTCCTCGGCGTCGTGAGGCAGCAATGTTAACCACTGTGCCACCGTGCAGCCCAGCTTCCAGACATATTGACACCTGATTAAATGTTGGGTGTGAATGGATGTCGGAGAGACTAAAGGGGCAGAGAGAGAGAGAGAGAGGCGGAGAGAGGCAGAGGGAGGCAGAGAGAGCAGCACGGAGAGAGAGGCAGAGAGAGAGAAGCTGAGAGAGTGAGGCAGAGAGAGAGGTAGAGGGAGGCAGAGAGAGGGAGGCAGAGAGAGGGAGGCAGAGAGAGAGAGGCAGAGCGGGCGAGGCAGAGAGAGAGAGGCTGAGAGAGAGAGGCTGAGAGAGAGACAGTGAGTGAGGCAGAGAGAGAGGTAGAAAGAGACAGAGAGAGGTAGAAAGACAGAGAGAGGTAGAGGGAGGCAGAGATGTAGTGAGAGAGACACAGAGAGGTAGAGCAAGGCAGAGAGAGAGACAGACAGAGAGTGAGGCAGAGAGAGAGGTGGAAAGAGGCAGAGAGAGAGAAGCAGGGAGAGAGAGGCAGCGAGAGAGCAGAGAGAGGCAAAGTGATGCAGAGAGAGAGGCGGCAGAAAGAGGTAGAGAGAGGAAAAGGGAGGCAGATCTTTTTGCAGTATTTTTGAACAAAATTAAATCAAAATTGAGATGTTCACCTTTTTAATCAGATGTTTGTGGGTGATTTTGGATTTGGATTTGGATTTCCTTATTGTCACGTATACCGAGGTACAGTGAAAAATATTGTTCTGCGTAGAGTCCAGACAGATCATGGGCAGCACGGTGGCACAAGTAGACAAGGGTCCCAGGTTTGATTTCCCACTGGGTCGCTGTCTGTGCGGAGTCTGCACGTTCTCCCCATTTCTGCGTGGGTTTCCTCCGGGTGCTCTGGTTTCCTCCCACAGTCCAAAGACGCGCAGATTAGGTGGATTGGCCATGATAAATTGCCCTTAGTGACCAAAAAGGTTAGGAGGGATTATTGGGTTACGGGGATAGGGTGGAAGAGAGGGCTTAAGTGGGTCGGTGCGGACTCGATGGGCCGAATGGCCTCCTTCTGCACTGTATTCTATGTTCTATCATTCCGTACTTACGTGAAAAGAAAACATAGGACAAATATAAATACACAATGTAAATACGTAGATACAGGCTTATGTATGGTTGTTTGGGTGATCCGTCAGTCAGAGCTGGCCGAGGGATCAATGATCTGATTACATTCCAACATTTGGAAATGACTAATTCTCTTAGACAAGCTGCTTCTGGCCCCTGGGTTCAGCCACAGGTAGAAGGATGGACTTTTGCCCCGATTAGGTCCAAGGCCCCACCCCAAGATATAAAGAAAAAATGTGAAGTGGTAAATATTCCCCAGTACCTGGACAGTGGGCCAACCTTCAGACAGACACCATGGTTTATGGGAAAGCAGCAAGAATCTTCAGAACGATTGTGAAACATACAACCACAAGCTGAGCTCAGATTTACATCTTGCATTTTGATGGTGAAATATTGATTAAGGTTGTAAATACATTGAACTTTCATCAAAATAAAATGTTTTGTAATACGGCAAAACCAGTTCCTTTGGTACTGGTTCTGCTACTGACTGCTTTCAACACAATGTTGGTTAAACACCACGTATAAGAACCTGCCTGACATGCTACATCATGCAGCACCCCACTATGTGGGTGCTCTATATACCAAGGAAATGAGACTTCAGATTTATATTTAGCTGCCAGCAATGGGCAGCACTCTTGTCTCAGGGTCAGGAAGTTATAGTTTCAAATCTTTCTCCATAAAGCTGAGCACTTAAACCAGTCTGACATTCCACTGCAGTACTGAGGGAGTGTTGCACTGTCAGTGGGTCAGTACTGAGGGAGTGCTGCACTGTCAGAGGGTCAGTACTGAGGGAGTGCCGCACTGTCAGAGGGTCAGTACTGAGGAAGCGCCGCACTGTCAGAGGGTCAGTACTGAGGGAGTGCTGCACTGTCAGAGGATCAGTACTGAGGGAGTGCTGCACTGTCAGAGGGTCAGTACTGAGGGAGTGCCGCACTGTCAGAGGGTCAGTACTGAGGGAGTGCTGCACTGTCAGAGGATCAGTACTGAGGGAGTGCTGCACTGTCAGAGGGTCAGTACTGAGGGAGTGCCGCACTGTCAGAGGGTCAGTACTGAGTACTGTCTGACAGTGCGGCACTCCCTCAGTACAGACACTCTGACAGTGCGGCACTCCCTCAGTACTGACCCTCTGACAGTGCGGCACTCCCTCAGTACTGACCCTCTTACAGTGCAACACTCCCTCAGTACTGACCCTCTGACTGTGGCACTCCCTCAGTACTGACCCTCTTACAGTGCAACACTCCCTCAGTACTGACCCTCATACAGTGCGGCACTCCCTCAGTACTGACTCTCTGACAGTGCAGCACTCCCTCAGTACTGACCCTCTGACAGTGCAACACTCCCTCAGTACTGACCCTCTGACAGTGCAGCCCTCCCTCAGTACTGACCCTCTGACAGTGCAGCACTCCCTCAGTACAGACCCTCTGACAGTGCGGCACTCCCTCAGTACTGACCCTCTGACAGTGCAGCACTCCCTCAGTAGTGACCCTCTGACAGTGCAGCACTCCCTCAGTACTGACCCTCTGACAGTGCAACACTCCCTCAGTACTGACCCTCTGACAGTGCTGCACTCCCTCAGTACTGACCCTCTGACAGTGCAGCACTCCCTCAGTACTGACCCTCTGACAGTGCGGCACTCCCTCAGTACTGACCCTCTGACAGTGCAACACTCCCTCAGTACTGACCCTCTAACTGTGGCACTCTCTCAGTACTGACCCTCTGACAGTGCAGCACTCCCTCAGTTCTGACCCTCTGACAGTGCGGCACTCCCTCAGTACTGACCCTCTTACAGTGCAACACTCCCTCAGTACTGACCCTCTGACAGTGCAGCACTCCCTCAGTACAGACACTCTGACAGTGCGGCAATCCCTCAGTACTGACCCTCTGACAGTGCAGCACTCCCTCAGTTCTGACCCTCTGACAGTGCGGCACTCCCTCAGTACGGACCCTCTGACAGTGCGGCACTCCCTCAGTACTGACCCTCTGACAGTGCGGCGCTCCCTCAGTACTGACCCTCTGACAGTGCGGCACTCCCTCAGTACTGACGCTCTGACAGTGCGGCACTCCCTCAGTACTGACCCTCTTACAGTGCAACACTCCCTCAGTACTGACCCTCTGACTGTGGCACTCCCTCAGTACTGACCCTCTTACAGTGCAACACTCCCTCAGTACTGACCCTCATACAGTGCGGCACTCCCTCAGTACTGACTCTCTGACAGTGCAGCACTCCCTCAGTACTGACCCTCTGACAGTGCAACACTCCCTCAGTACTGACCCTCTGACAGTGCAGCCCTCCCTCAGTACTGACCCTCTGACAGTGCAGCACTCCCTCAGTACAGACCCTCTGACAGTGCGGCACTCCCTCAGTACTGACCCTCTGACAGTGCAGCACTCCCTCAGTAGTGACCCTCTGACAGTGCAGCACACCCTCAGTACTGACCCTCTGACAGTGCAACACTCCCTCAGTACTGACCCTCTGACAGTGCTGCACTCCCTCAGTACTGACCCTCTGACAGTGCAGCACTCCCTCAGTACTGACCCTCTGACAGTGCGGCACTCCCTCAGTACTGACCCTCTGACAGTGCAACACTCCCTCAGTACTGACCCTCTAACTGTGGCACTCTCTCAGTACTGACCCTCTGACAGTGCAGCACTCCCTCAGTTCTGACCCTCTGACAGTGCGGCACTCCCTCAGTACTGACCCTCTTACAGTGCAACACTCCCTCAGTACTGACCCTCTGACAGTGCAGCACTCCCTCAGTACAGACACTCTGACAGTGCGGCAATCCCTCAGTACTGACCCTCTGACAGTGCAGCACTCCCTCAGTTCTGACCCTCTGACAGTGCGGCACTCCCTCAGTACTGACCCTCTGACAGTGCGGCACTCCCTCAGTACTGACCCTCTGACAGTGCGGCGCTCCCTCAGTACTGACCCTCTGACAGTGCGGCACTCCCTCAGTACTGACGCTCTGACAGTGCAGCACTCCCTCAGTACTGACCCTCTGACATGCAGCACTCCCTCAGTACTGACCCTCTGACAGTGCAGCACTCCCTCAGTACTGACCCTCTGACAGTGCGGTGCTCCCTCAGTACTGACCCTCTGACAGTGCAGCACTCCCTCAGTACTGACCCTCTGACAGTGCGGCGCTCCCTCAGTACTGACCCTCTGACAGTGCGGCGCTCCCTCAGTACTGACCCTCTGACAGTGCGGCACTCCCTCAGTACTGACGCTCTGACAGTGCGGCACTCCCTCAGTACTGACCCTCTGACAGTGCAGCACTCCCTCAGTACTGACCCTCTGACAGTGCAGCACTCCCTCAGTACTGACCCTCTGACAGTGCGGCACTCCCTCAGTACTGACCCTCTGACAGTGCGGCACTCCCTCAGTACTGACCCTCTGACAGTGCGGCGCTCCCTCAGTACTGACCCTCTGACAGTGCGGCACTCCCTCAGTACTGACCCTCTGACAGTGCAGCACTCCCTCAGTACTGATCCTCTGACAGTGCAGCACTCCCTCAGTACTGACCCTCTGACAGTGCAGCACTCCCTCAGTACTGACCCTCTGACAGTGCAGCACTCCCTCAGTACTGACCCTCTGACAGTGCAGCACTCCCTCAGTACTGACCCTCTGACAGTGCAGCACTCCCTCAGTACTGACCCTCTGACAGTGCAGCACTCCCTCAGTACTGACCCTCTGACAGTGCGGTGCTCCCTCAGTACTGACCCTCTGACAGTGCAGCACTCCCTCAGTACTGACCCTCTGACAGTGCGGCGCTTCCTCAGTACTGACCCTCTGACAGTGCGGCACTCCCTCAGTACTGACGCTCTGACAGTGCAGCACTTCCTCAGTACTGACCCTCTGACAGTGCAGCACTCCCTCAGTACTGACCCTCTGACAGTGCAGCACTCCCTCAGTACTGACCCTCTGACAGTGCAGCACTCCCTCAGTACTGACCCTCTGACAGTGCAGCACTCCCTCAGTACAGACACTCTGACAGTGCGGCAATCCCTCAGTACTGACCCTCTGACAGTGCAGCACTCCCTCAGTTCTGACCCTCTGACAGTGCGGCACTCCCTCAGTACTGACCCTCTGACAGTGCGGCACTCCCTCAGTACTGACCCTCTGACAGTGCGGCGCTGCCTCAGTACTGACCCTCTGACAGTGCGGCACTCCCTCAGTACTGACCCTCTGACAGTGCAGCACTCCCTCAGTACTGATCCTCTGACAGTGCAGCACTCCCTCAGTACTGACCCTCTGACAGTGCAGCACTCCCTCAGTACTGACCCTCTGACAGTGCAGCACTCCCTCAGTACTGACCCTCTGACAGTGCGGTGCTCCCTCAGTACTGACCCTCTGACAGTGCAGCACTCCCTCAGTACTGACCCTCTGACAGTGCGGCGCTCCCTCAGTACTGACCCTCTGACAGTGCGGCACTCCCTCAGTACTGACGCTCTGACAGTGCAGCACTCCCTCAGTACTGACCCTCTGACAGTGCAGCACTCCCTCAGTACTGACCCTCTGACAGTGCAGCACTCCCTCAGTACTGACCCTCTGACAGTGCAGCACTCCCTCAGTACTGACCCTCTGACAGTGCAGCACTCCCTCAGTACTGACCCTCTGACAGTGCAGCACTCCCTCAGTACTGACCCTCTGACAGTGCGGCACTCCCTCAGTACTGACCCTCTGACAGTGCAGCACTCCCTCAGTACAGACCCTCTGACAGTGCGGCACTCCCTCAGTACAGACACTCTGACAGTGCGGCACTCCCTCAGTACTGACCCTCTGACAGTGCAGCACTCCCTCAGTTCTGACCCTCTGACAGTGCGGCACTCCCTCAGTACTGACCCTCTGACAGTGCGGCACTCCCTCAGTACTGACCCTCTGACAGTGCGGCGCTCCCTCAGTACTGACCCTCTGACAGTGCGGCACTCCCTCAGTACTGACCCTCTGACAGTGCAGCACTCCCTCAGTACTGATCCTCTGACAGTGCAGCACTCCCTCAGTACTGACCCTCTGACAGTGCAGCACTCCCTCAGTACAGACCCTCTGACAGTGCGGCACTCCCTCAGTACAGACACTCTGACAGTGCGGCACTCCCTCAGTACTGACCCTCTGACAGTGCAGCACTCCCTCAGTTCTGACCCTCTGACAGTGCGGCACTCCCTCAGTACTGACCCTCTGACAGTGCGGCACTCCCTCAGTACTGACCCTCTGACAGTGCAGCACTCCCTCAGTACTGATCCTCTGACAGTGCAGCACTCCCTCAGTACTGACCCTCTGACAGTGCAGCACTCCCTCAGTACAGACCCTCTGACAGTGCGGCACTCCCTCAGTACAGACACTCTGACAGTGCGGCACTCCCTCAGTACTGACCCTCTGACAGTGCAGCACTCCCTCAGTTCTGACCCTCTGACAGTGCGGCACTCCCTCAGTACTGACCCTCTGACAGTGCGGCACTCCCTTAGTACTGACCCTCTGACAGTGCGGCGCTCCCTCAGTACTGACCCTCTGACAGTGCGGCACTCCCTCAGTACTGACCCTCTGACAGTGCAGCACTCCCTCAGTACTGACCCTCTGACAGTGCAGCACTCCCTCAGTACTGACCCTCTGACAGTGCAGCACTCCCTCAGTACTGACCCTCTGACAGTGCGGGGCTCCCTCAGTACTGACCCACCGACAGTGCTGCACTCTCTCAGGTCTGCACTGGGTGTGTCTGCCTTGATAGGTCAGCTCTATCAGTAAGATTTTGAGCACATGTCCTTCTGGTTAAAAGGTAAGAGTGATAGCCAGTAAACCTCAAATGACAATGTGCACAGTGTTATTTTATGTACTCACTGAACCAATTTTGACAGATGATCGACCTGCAGTTGTGACTGTGATCAGTCTTCCAATAATTCTTTCTTTTTCTTTCATAACTTATGCTGAAATGTGAAGAAATTCCAGGAGGTAAGTTATGGACATTTTCAAATATTCTAAAGTTTAAGGTTCTAGTAGCTCAGTTCAATCCTTCAATACTGATTAGCGAGCCAATTCCTCTTCCTGACAAGTTGAAACAAAGTTCCCCTCTCTGCTATTTTAATGCAGTTGATGATCTATTCAAATTTCCTGTGTAAACACATGAAAGAAAAACTCGCACCTAATGTTTGTACCTCAGGAAGTCACAAAGCTATTCACAGCTAATGAAGTGCGGTATTGTAGGAAAGACAGCGGCCAATGTGTGCCGGCAAGATCCCGCAGTGATGTGAAAATAACCGGGTCACCTGCTTTCTAATGACATTAAAGCCAGAGCTCAGAATAGCAGTGATGCACTATCAATTACCACAAAGACGAAAATGGTGGAACAATCGAAGTTTTATTGAGCAAAGATGTTGTGCCTCCTGTAGCTGGAACCAGAATGGCTGCAGCACCGGCAAGCACACACATTTATACACCGCCTACTGGGCGGAGCCTGCAGGAAGGGATTTACCCTTGTACCTCTAATATACGGGCAGTGCCGTAATCCATGTAATATACAACAAGTGGTGACTACCACAGTAGCCATGGGATTCTTAACATTAATCAAATAGAGGGGACAGGAATCATTTGTTTAATGGCTCATCTGGAAGATGGCAACTCACCACTCTCTGGGTGAAGAAACTTCTGCTCACCTCTGTCCTGAATTGTCTACCCCATATCCTCAGACTGTGACTCCTAGTTCTGGTCACTCCCACCAGCGGGAACATCCATCTTGAATCTACCATGTCTAGTCCTGTTAGGAATTTTGATTTCAATGAGATCCACCCCAACCCCTCCCTCCCTAAGCGACTCAATCTCTCCTCACATGTCAGTCCCGCCATCCCAGGAATCAGCCTGGTAAACCTTCCCCACACCTCTTCTACAACAAGAACAGCCTTCCTCAGAGACAAGGGGCGGAATTCTCTGCTCCCCACGCCGGGTGGGAGAATCGCGGGAGGGCCGGGCGACTCACGACACGCCCCCCCCCCGCGATTCTCCCACCCCCCCGGCTCGGAAGAATCGGCGCTCGCTGTTTTTCACGGCCCCGCGATTCTCCGGCCCGGATGAGCCGAGCGGCCTGCCGTTCCCGACCGGCTCACGACGACGGCAACCACACCTGGTCGCTGCCGTCGTGAACATGGGCGCCAAAGTGCCGTTTGAAGCTTGTGGGGGGTGTAGAGGGGAGTGAGCACCACGGCCGTGCTCGGGAGGGGACTGGCCCGTGATCGGTGCCCACCGATCGTCGGGCCGGCATCTCAAAGCGACGCTCTCTTTCCCCTCCGCCGCCCCGCAAGATCAAGCCGCCACATCTTGCGGGGCAGCGGAGGGGAAGACGGCAACCGTGCATGCGCAGCTGACGTCACATAGGCGGCGCCGTCACGTCATTCTCTGTGCGCCGCTTTGACGCAAGTGTCAAGGCCTCTCGGCCGAGATTTACGGAGCGCCGCTCCTAGCCCCCCGGGTGGGGGTGAATTAGATGCGAGGAACGGCCTCCGAGGCCGTCGTGAAACTCGGCCAAGTTCACGACGGCCTTCCCGATTTATCGCGGTAGCGGAGAATTCCGCCCAAGAACTTGTGGCTCCAGAAAAGGCTGTATTGATGTTGTTGCCTGTCTGTAAAAAGATTTATTTTTATTTAGATTTTGTGGATGACTGTCTCGATTTTTCATACAAGCGCACTGTGTTAGTGCAGGATCGGCTTCATAAACTATTGGTGTTCTCGAATAACAAAATACGTAAACTAGCAGAGTTTCGAGACATGAATAATAAAGAAAGAACTGAAGGTATATATTTTGTGTCGGCCAATTTAGATAACTGGAATATTAATGTTCATTTTATCCAGTCCCAGGTCCTCGTTAAGTTTATATATTTATTTTTAAGGGTCTAGCGTTTAGCTCAGTGGGGATGAGCAATTGAAAACTCCAACTGTCCGCAATAGATGTAGAGATTTATCCTGTACTTGTGACAGTGATACATCCCTACACCTGAACATGAAACTCCAGGTTCAAGTCCAACACCAGGACTAGTTCACCACCAAAGGAGCCTTTGTTACACGGTTTGATGGGCAGGCAATCAGCTCGGGAATCCTTCCCCACTATTCTCTAAGAGGAGAAACCATGTGTCTATGAAGATGCGCTTAATAAGAAAAAGCCTGTATTTCTAGGGTTCAGAGTGTGGGGCTCCAGTAGCCTAACTGGGTCAACTTACAAAGAATCATTGATTGGCAGCACAGAAGGAGGCCATTTGGCCCATCGTGTCTCTGCCAGTTCTCTGCAAGAGCCATTCGCCGAGTGCCACTCCACCACCATTTCCCTGTAGCCCTCAAATGTTTCCTCTCCAGATAATGATCCAATTTTGTTTCGAATGTCCTGATTGAATCTGCCTCTGCCACACTCTCAAGCAGTGCAATTCCAAGTTACCATTGCTCCTTTCTCCAACTACCTTAAATCTGTGCCCGCTGGTTCTCGATCTCTTTTACAATCTTTATTATTGTCACAAGTAGGCTTGCAGTAACACTGCAATGAAGTTACTGTGAAAAGCCCCTAGTCACCACATTCCGACACCTCTTCGGGTACTGTCATGTGAGAGTACCTTGAAGAAATGGATGTTTAAGCAATGTACCTTTAAGAAATGGAGCAGCTCATATTACTGAAGTGATGTCAGAGGGTGGGGGTAGCTGAGTTGAGCCCACTTCTGCTTTTTTGGGAGTTTTAGTTTCAGTTTGAGAGAGCAGCTGAAAAGTGCCTGGCTGGTTTGGGGTGAGCTGTTTGAAAGGAAAAGCCAGTTTTGAGGAAAAGAGTTTGGGTATGCCTGTGTTTTGCAGTGAGCTGGATCAGCTGTGATCTCTGCCAGGAAAGAATATCTCTGAATCATTTGGGTGATTTAAACTCATAATAGTAATGTCTTTAACCTGATGTGTTTCTGTTTAACGGTGTTAAGTCTTTTGGAGGTTTGAAGGACCATTTTGAGGGATTATTTAGTGTTGTATTATTTTCGGGGTTATCTTTGAAGTAAGGGGTGTTAAGGGATCCAATGTTTATTTAAAAAGGTTTGACAAAGCTTCGACAAAGAGTCATCGGACTCGAAACGTTAGCTCTTTTCTCTCCCTACAGATGCTGCCAGACTTGCTGAGATTTTCCAGCATTTTCCCTTTCGTTTTATTTAAAAAGGTTAAGTTGAATTCATGGAATAAACATTGTTTCGTGTTTAAAAACCCACGTGTCCACAATTGTAATACCACACCTGGAGACCAGGCCGGGTGCTTCAAAAGCAACAATACATTAAAGGGGGAGGCTGGTTGGACTCCATGATACATTTTGGAGTTCTGAAAACGCAGCTCCCACAACAGGTACACTGACGGAGAATTCAGAATGAGCAATTCACCTAACAGCATGTCTTTCGGGACTTGTGGGAGGAAACCGGAGCACCCGGAGGAAACCCACACAGACATGGGGAGAACGTGCAGACTCCGCCCAGTGACCCAAGCCGGGAATCGAACTCGGGTTCCTATCGCTGTGAAGCCACAGGGCTAACCACTGTGTTACCATGTTGCCCATACCGCCACTGGGAACAGATTCTCCCTCTCTACTCTGCCCAGACCCCTCATGATCCCGAACACCTCAATCAAACTTCCTCCCAACTCCTCTTCTCCAACCTCTACGCAACCAAAGGTCCACATCCCACAAAACATTCTTGTATTTCTGAACCCTCTCTAACGCCTTCACGCCTTTCCTAAAGTTTGGTGCTTCGAATTGGTCATTTGTTAAATTTGCCAATCCAGATAACTTTATAACAGATAACTGTGCCTCACTATCCATTTCCCTTTCCTTGTGAACAAAGCAGGGTGTAGAAATAGTGTGGGCTAGTCAGGCACTGACAAGACAAGACCCAACTGGAGTTGTGTATCTGATTAACTTTATTAAATTAAATAAATTTTGTCTCTTGACTACTCCATGTGGACTCCTTCCATTGCCCCTTACAGAAATATCCTTCATTGTCACTGAGTCAAAGTTTCTGGAACTCCCTCCCTAACAGCAGTGTGGGTGTACCTACATGGACTGCAGAGGTTCAGGAAGGCAAGCACACTGCCACTCTCCCAAGGGCAATTAGGAATGGACAATAAATGCTGGTCCAGCCAGCAATGCCCACACCTCACGAACAAATTTTAAAAATCTTGAATTTGCTATTACGAAACCCTTGCTGTAAAACCCAAGAATCCATTTCTGTCTGACCTGATCCATTTCAGGTGCTGTTTTTAATGACCCTTGCACCTGAGCTCCCAACTCCTTTTGCCTTTCTACCTCATCCAGTCTGTGCCACCCCCGCAAAAAAAAAAAATTAGTTAATTATTCATTAATTAAGGGGTCATGTGACCATGTAGAGGTTATCTGCTGATTCTCAATTTAGTCACTAATCTGAGTCTTTTTTTATTCTTCTTGTGACTAGCGATGAGGCCCAACAACTTAGTAAAGGGTAAGTTATTGAATTGTTCAGACCTGAATATTCCTGACAAATTACAATTAGTTGCTCCCAGAGCACTTGCTTCAATTCTCCAAACAAGGGGTTTCTTGGTAACATTGGAGGATTTCTATTGGAACCTAGCCCACCAGGCAGGGACAGGGTGAGTGTTTGGGGAGAGGAATAGACTGTCGGCCATTTTAAAAGACTAATCACGGAAGCCAACAAGAAGGTAAATCGGAGTGGGGTGCGAAACGAGCATCTGATGTCATGCGCCAAGTGGGCTAGATTAAAATAAACTTGCTTATTTAGAGGCAGCAGCGCTAACCGCTGCACCACCATGCCACCCATGAGCCTCAGTCATAAGTATGGGAAGGCAATTCGACCACCGGAGGCCTCACAGTTCAGCCACATCTTAATCCATGTTCACCTCGAGGAGGTGCCTTTTGTATGTGGAGAGAGAATTGCTGCAGATTCTGCACAATGCAGAGTGGTGGAAGCAAATTCTTAAAAAGCTGAAATATTATTTGAACAATTAGAACATAGAACATACAGTGCAGAAGGAGGCCAATCGGCACATCGAACCTGCACAAACCAACTTAAGCCCTCACTTCCACCCTATCCCCGTAACCCAATAACCCCTCCTAACATTTTTGGACACTAAGGGCAATTTATCATGGTAAATCCACCTAACCTGCACGTCTTTGGGCTGTGGGAGGAAACTGGAGCACCCGGAGGAAACCCACGCAGACACGGGGAGAACGTGCAAACTCCGCATACATAGTGTCCCAGCGGGGAATCGAACCTGAGACCCTGGCGCTGTGAAGCCACAGTGCTAGCCACGTGTCCAACCTTGCTGCCCACAATTCTCCATTCTTTGGAGTGCACTCGACTATATTTGGGTTGATTTGCCTAATCTGTGGTGACCTTTAAAACCTAAAAGATTTCTCCCTACTTACTCTGGTAAACCTCTCGATAATTTTGAACCCCTCGGTTAAATCCGCTCCTAACTTCCTTTGCCCTAAGGAGGAACAATCCCACTTTCTCCAGTCCCTTCGCATCAGCTCAGCGGTTTCATCATGTCCTACCCCACCAGGAAGGAACAGACTGGGCTGAAGCCTCTCATTCCCGGAACCATTCTACTAAATCTCACCTCACTGAGACTCTGACATCCTTCCTGAAGTGCCCAGGATTGGACACAGTACTCTCGCTGGGACCTCACCAGTGTTTTATAAAGGTTCCACACAATGTACTTTACACTTCTGCTCCAAAGAGCTTTTATTAAACGGCCTAATCAGCTTTATCTTGCCACCTTCTTAGTCTTGTACATCCCCAGGTTCACTGTGACCTCAGTTACAGAATCTATCACTCGTGATTTGTTCATCCTTTGTTTTTGATCTTTCCACAGGCATCGAATTTGATATAAATTTCTATGAGTCAGGAAAGTGCACTAAGGAGTGTGATTTTCAGAAGTTTTCATTTCCCGCTTCCTTTGTGGTGGAATGCAACTCAAAGAGATATCAAATGTCATGCAGCAAATCCACAAGTATTGTGTTTCTGGTGAGTGCAACCCTGAAGTTATCTCACAATCCTCCGCGAGTACTCTTGGGGCTCGATTTACCAGCACTTACCTTGAAGGAAAACACTGTTGAGAAGTGGGACATGCTCACCTTCTCCCACTCACCATAATCAGAAAGTCACAAAGCCGTACAGGAATGTTTCAGGTTCAAAGTGCCGCTGTGTGAGGTAGAGGTGCTACAATTCCTATTAATGCACCTGGAGTCAGGAGTAGTCAGCTTTGCCTCTCACCCCTGAGTCAGATACAGAGAGTGATGAGAACATGCAGATTCCCACTTAATGTGATAACGGGTTCCATCTCCTCACCTTCACCAACATGTCCTATCATTATTTTGTGGGCCGTGAGCATTCCTGGCGGCAAAGTAGAGGGAGCCATCTTCTTGAACTGCAGCAGTCTTCAAAGTTATAGATTCCCTGCAGCGCAGAAGGAGTCTATTCGGCCCATTGAGTCTGCACTGACCCTCTGAAAAAGCATCCCACCTAGGCCCACTCCCCCGCCCTATCCCTTTTTTTTTTTAAATAATTTTTATTGGAATTTTTTACAGAAAATATAACAAGTATAGCAAAAAGCAGTAATATGCAACTAACAGCCCCATAACACCCACAATTCCCCCCATACCGTAACATCACATGTATCACATTCCCCCACCCCCCCCCAAACAAGAGAACTTAACCATAAACTAAAATTAGATAAATCAAATTTAAATAAAATAAGCCAACATAATCAACATCCCCCCCCCCCCCCCCCCCCCCCATCCCCCCGGGTTGCTGCTGCTACTGTCCCAGTACCCTATCGTTGAGCCAGAAAGTCGAGGAAAGGTTGCCACCGTTTAAAGAACCCTTGCACCGATCCTCTCAGGGCGAATTTAACCTTCTCAAGCTTAATGAAGCCCGCCATGTCATTGATCCAGGTCTCCACGCTTGGGGGCCTCGCGTCCTTCCACTGTAGCAAAATCCTTCGCCGGGCTACTAGGGACGCAAAGGCCAGCACTCCGGCCTCTTTCGCCTCCTGCACTCCCGGCTCTATCCCAACCCCAAAGATCGCGAGTCCCCATCCTGGCTTGACCCTGGATCCCACCACCCTTGACACTGTCCTCGCCACCCCCTTCCAGAACTCCTCCAATGCCGGGCATGCCCAGAACATATGGGCATGGTTCGCTGGACTCCCCGAGCACCTGACACACCTGTCTTCACCCCCAAAGAACCTACTCATCCTCGTCCCAGTCATGTGGGCCCTATGCAGCACCTTGAATTGGATGAGGCTAAGCCGCGCACACGAGGAGGAAGAATTTACCCTCTCCAGGGCATCAGCCCATGTCCCGTCTTCGATCTGTTCCCCCAGTTCCCCCTCCCACTTCATTTTCAGCTCCTCTACTGACGCCTCTTCCACCTCCTGCATAAGCTTGTAGATATCGGATATCTTCCCCTCCCCGACCCAGACCCCCGAGAGCACCCTGTCACTCACCCCCTTCGCGGGGGGCCCTGCCCTATCCCTGCAACCCCATAATCCCAGCTAACTGTTGGACTCTGAGGGGCAATTTAGCATGGCCGATCCACCTGACCTGCACATCTGTGGGAGGAAACCGGAGCACCCGGAGGAAACCCACGCAGGCACGGGGGGAACGTGCAAACACCTCACAGTCACCCTAGGTCGGAGTCGAACCCTGAGGCTGAGAGGCAACAGTGCTGACCGCTGTGCCTCCATGCCACCCACGGGGCATTTGGTGTAGGTACATCCACGGTCCCGTGAGGAAACGTATTCCAGGATTTTGGTACAACTGAGTGGCTAGCTAGGCCATTTTAAAGTCGACTGCATTGTGTGGTGGTCTATAGTCACATGCACACCAGACTGGATAAAACTGGCAGATTTCCTTCCTCAAACCAAATTAGTGAACTAAATCGGCTTTTAGTGAAATCCGCTAGGTTCAATGGTCATCTTTACTGAGATCAGCTTTTAAATCCAGATGCCATGGTGAGATTTAAACCCATGTCCCCAGAACATCTGTCGAGACCTCTGGATTACTCGTCCACTGCACCAGCACACCACCAGCCCACACGTATTTCCCTAAATCCGTTATTTGGCCTGTTACTCATCGTCTTATATTTAGAGTCCCTTGTTCTGGACACAAGCAGATGAAGAAAACAGCTCCTCCACCACCATCCATTTCATCCACTTCATCATTTTGAAGACCACTGTCAGGCCTCTGCTTTGCATTCTCAAAAGAAAATTAGCCCAAGCCTGTTCAATCTTTCCTGATTGTTGCATCTCTAATTCTTTGTAAATCAGTGCTTCAATACACCTGTCGTAATACAGAGGTCAGAACTGTACACTGTACTCCAAATGTGCTTGAACCAAGGTTCTGTTTAAATGTAACATTTCCTCCCTTTTTCGGTATTCAAGGCCAATCCACCTACCCTGTGCATCTTTGGGTTGTGGGGGCGAAACCCACGCAGACACGGGGAGAATGTGCAAACTCCACACGGACAGTGACCCAGAGCCGGGATTGAACCCGGGTCCTCAGCGCTGTGAGGCAGCAATGCTAACCACTGTGCCACCCGGCTGTTTGGCTTCTTAATGGAAAAGTTGCTGTATGGACGTAGACTGAGTTTTCCTGGATGTACTGTGACAAACTCGATTTTTTTGTTTAAATACAGGAGACGACAACCGTCCCAGACGAAGAAACAGTCGATTTCAATAAACGCAACATCATATTTTACATGAAAAATCTGGGACAATTCTCGGTGTTCGAATCCGCGTCAGCAATTGGTCACTGCCTGTGTGCAGAGCCGGAAAATGGACTTTATAAATTAGCGTTAAAGAAGGTGACAAAGTCCATCGATGAAGAAACACACCTGGAGCTGGTAACATAACTGGAAAAGGAGAGTATTGGCAAGGGCGGATAAACCAAACTCCTAAAAACAAGCTGACACTGCCACTAAAATACTGGCAACCCTTAAGAATAAGCTAATGATGTATGACAGAAAGAAGTCTGTGCGTTCTAATTTAAGCTGTAATTATACCAGGCATTTTATCATAATTTTTGGACTAAAAATACTTAATTATTGGTGAGTTTGAATAATGTAAATCTTGTTCAGTAGCTGATCCTGGGGAAACTGGAGGGTAGCAAATATTAAGAAATACTAAGCTGTTAACCTGTCATTTCTCTCATAAAAGGTGGTTTAAAAAAGTACAGTTGTTTTATGTGGAGTAGGAACAAGTTAACATTTTAATTGGTGACTCTTTCCCAGAAACTGGGATTGTACTGAGCTATTCTATCAATTACGCTTAAATGTTGAATGCAGGAACATGCTTATAAAGTTACTCAACTATAATATATTATATCTATAATTATATTTCCCCACTTCTTATCCTTGTATAAACATTTGCAGATAATTTTAAAGCTGTTATGGGTTTGTTCAAAATTAAAACTATTTTAAATTTGAATTGAGGGGAGGGATGGAGGGGTTCTACAATTCATGGGCGTTATTCATTATGTGCTTTCGGGAATTGGGTTATATTGAACATTGGGGAGGAGCTGGGAGGGTTGGCGGGAGGGGGGCAGTGTGTGTTAATGGTGACTATGGGTGATTCCTGATTCCTTTTTGTCATTTGTTTATATGAACACGCGGGCTAATGTCTGGGGTTTGGTGGGAGGATGTGATTGTTGTTATTGATATGGGGATTGACATTACATTCGTGACTGATTATTGTTTATTGTTGGGTGTAAATTTGGGAGAAAATGTGAAAAAGGAGGAGAATAAAAGTATATTAAAAAAAAATTAAAACTATTTCAAAAAAGAAAGTTTCTTGCAGAAGTGATTTGCAGGGCTGAATTATACTGGTATAATTGTCACTTATGTTGTGAATATTTTTGTGGCGTGTGTTTCCTCAGTTTCTGTTGCTTGCTGCCAGATTTATTCTCAACGCTGTTGGAATAGTTGTCAGGATCATTTGACCTCTCACGTGATTTCTTTGTACCGTCGGGAGGAAAACCCCTGATATTTCTATAGTCTTAATACAGTGCTGAAAGATCACCCGGAAATCATTCACTAACATTGGACTATTTTGAACTGTGGTCACTGGTGTTGCTGTAGCAGCAAAATACCAAAGAACAGAAATGAGGAGAATCACAAGTTGACTTATCCTGCTTGAAATGACTGAATATATTTTTCCCTGACTGAGCAGCTTCAGATCCAGAAATGCCTAACTTCTCGATTTTTTACTACAATTGTATAGGGCATTGGTGAGCTTCTATGTGGAATTTGCACTTCTTCCCCGTGTCTGCTTGGGTTTCCTCCGGGTGCTCCCGTTTCCTCCCACTAGTCCAAAGATGTGCAGGCTGGGTGGATTGGCCATGATAAATTGCCCTTAGTGTCCAAAAGGCTGGGTGGGGTTACTGGGTTACGGGGATAGGGTGGAGGCGTGGGCTAAAGTAGGGTGCTCTTTCCAAGGGCCGGTGCAGACTCGATGGGCCAAATGGCCCCCTTCTGCACTGTAAATTCTATGATTCTAGGACACCTGGAATATTGTGTGCACTTTTGGTGTCCTTATCTGAGGAAGGATGTTCTTGCTATGGAGGGAGAGCAGCGAAGGTTTACCAGGCTGAGATGACAGGACTATCATATGAGAAGAGTCTAAATTGGCTAGGATTATATTCATTGGAGTTTAGAAGAGTGAGAGGGGATCTCATAAAAACTTACAAAATTCCAACAAGATTAGATAGGGTAGATTCAGAAAGAATGTTCCCAATGGTGGGAGAGATAAGAACTGGGGGTCATAGTTTGAGGATAAGGGGTAAACCTTTTAGGACTGAGGTGAGGAGAACTTTCTTCACCCAGAGAGTGGTGAATCTGTGGAATTCATTATCACAGAAAGTAGTGGAGGCCAAATCGTTGTGTAATTTCAAGAAGGAATTAGATACAGCTCTTGGGGGTTGAAGGGATCAAGGGATATGGGGGGAAGGCGGGATCAGGGTATTGAACTTGATGATCAGCCATGATCATAATGAATGGCGGAGCGGGCTCGAAGGGCCGAATGGCCTCCTCCTGCTAATATTTTCTATGTTTCTAAATTACGACCTTTGTTCGCAAATTCATCCATGGCCTTGTGCCCTCCCCAGCCCTCTGAACTAATCCAACCCCACTTACCCTCCGAGATCTCTACACTCCGCTAATGCTGGTCTCCTGTGCATCCCTGAATTGAATCAATCCGCCATTGGTGCTCGCACCTTTAGCTGCCTCGTTCTGAAGCTCTGGAATTCCTTCTCAAAATCGTTCTGTCTCTCTCACTTTCCCTTGTCCTTTCAGGCGCTTCTTAGAACCTACCGCGTTGGCCAGGATTTATTCATTTGTTCTGAAGGCTTCTTCTTTAGCTCGGTGGCACATTCTAATTGGCGGGACAGCACAATGGCGCAGTGGTTAGCACTGCAGCCTCACGGTCCCAGGTTCGAATCCCGGCTCTGGGTCACTGTCCTTATGGAGTTTGCACATTCTCCCCGTGTGCAGGGTAGGTGGATTGGTCACGCTAAATTGCCCCTTAATTGGAAAAGAATGAATTGGGTACTCTAAATTTAGAAAAAAAAATCTAATTGGCAGAACACCTGTGAAGCACCTTGGATAATTTTGCAAAGTAAGAGGTGCTATATCATTGCAAGTTGTTGTTGTGTTTATCAGTAACATTAACACCAACTACCACAGCAATTAGCAAGTACCATCATTATCCATTACCCATTCCCACCATTATCCATTACCCATTCCCACCATCACACATTCCCATTACCAATTAACATTACCACCATTATCATTCCCAAATTACCCAGTCCCACCATTACCTTTCAGTTGGGGTAATGGTGGGAATGGTATTGAATGGTGGGAATGTCATTGGGTAATGAGATGTCAGGAGATTGTCAGTAAGGGGCATGGAGAGAGGGAGATAGCCAAGAGGCCGCAAGGTACAATCCAGAAGTAAGGGAGGAACAAGGGAGTAAGGAAAATTGGTTTGGTGATTCAACCTCGAAAGAAATGTGCTCCTCCATTGTCCAAACATAATAGTGACTCATATCTTAATCTAGACCATGCAGACTTCTACGCCTATATTGGCCAAACCAGGTCATGTCATTGCCAATTGATAAGCTAATGGTGAGATTGTGATCAAAATACAACTTCTCGTCCTGTTGGGAGAATTATCCTCTCTGCTTATTTTTAAAATGCTGCCTAACCCAGTTCTATATTGAATGCTGAAAAAAGGTGTTCAGAAACACTTCCGTTGTTTCCCAGCTACAGAAGCTTCTCTTTAACCCAAGGTGCCAGTCACTTGTATCTGTTGTGGTGTGATTGAAATAGATTCAAAGTGAATCTCAAGGGCCTGTTCACCCTGTGGACATTGGGCCAAAGCTCCCTGGCAAATGGGGCTGGCATTTGAAGAGCGAAAAGATACATCTTCTCACCATCCCCCACTGAGCAGCTAGGAAGGCCCTACGCTGTAGCTGGATGCAACTTGACTGACTGCCGTCTTGTTGCATCAGAGTTTACAGCTGGAGTTTGGTGAAACAGGGAGTTAGATAAAAGAAGGAGGAGGTGATCAGTCCCTTCTTTTCTCTGACTGGTGAGTATTTCTGCTCTTTATAATATAAGTAAAGGTTTGGGAAAATTGGAGCATAAGGGGAAAGAGGGATTTAAAAAAAAATAAAAAATTTAGAGTACCCAATTTTCTTTCCAATGGAGGGGTAATTTAGCGTGGCCAATCCACCTACCCTGCACATCTTTTGGATTGTGGCAAAGAGGGACTTTAAGTAACTCTTACTGTACAGAGCACTGGAGGTCAGAGAGAGACCAAATCTGGCGAAGAGCAGCTGAACAGAGTGGGGGGGAACCTTTAAAAAGTGCAGACCAGCGAACCTTCAGTCAATCTAGAGGCAGAGCTCCTGAAGTGACATTAGGACTCGAACATAGGGCAGCACGGTGGCGCAGTGGGTTAGTCCCTGCTGCCTCACGATGCCGAGGTCCCAGGTTCGATCCCGGCTCTGGGTCAACAGCCGTGTGGAGTTTGCACATTCTCCCCGTGTTTGCGTGGGTTTCGCCCCCACAACCCAAGATGTGCAGGGTAGGTGGATTGGCCATGCTAAATTGCGCCGTAATTGGAAAAAATGAATTGGGTATTCTAAATTTTTTTTTTTAATGATTCAAAAGTGAGTTGGGGCAAGTGGAAGCTGTTGATTAGGTTAGTACAGACAGTGAGTATTTATATTACGATTATCGCTAATAGTTTGTAAAGTCTTAATCTTGTGGTTTATAGTTTGTAAAGGCTATATTCTGTATCAATGAGGTCAAGTGAAGAAGGGTCCTAAAGTATTTGATATTATCTGATTTTAAGAGTCCTTTAAAGGTTGAATCCAAAGGTGTAAGTCATGGCAGGAGAGCTCAAAACTGTGGTTTGCTCCTCGTGCTCCATGTGGGAAGCCGGGAACATTTCCATTGCTCGGGAGCAGCATGTGTGCAGGAATTGTCTCCAGCTGCAACTCCTGGAAGCCCAGGTCAGAGCTGGACAGGGGACTGGGGAACTGTGGACCATCCATGAGGCAGAGAGGATCATGGATAGAAGGTATAGAGAGGTGGTCACATCGCAGGCTGAGTTCACAGGCAGGGAGGGAATGGGTGTTCATCAGACAGAGCAAGAGGACTAGGCAGGCAATGCAGGAATCTCCTGTAGCTATTCCTCTGCAATACAGATATACTGCCGTGGAAACTGTTGGGGCTTGGCCTCATTGGTGCAACAGACAATTTTGTTGCAAAAGTTGGTTCTGCGGCAAAGGGGAAGAGTAAAAAGTGTTGTACGGGATTCAATTGTAAGGGCAATAGATAAGTAGTTCTATGGCCGCAGATGAGGCTCCAGGAGATATAGACTCCTGGGTGCCAGGGTCAAGGATGCCTCTGAGCGGTTACAGGATATCCTGGTTGGGGGAGGATGAACAACCAGTGGTTGTGGTACACATCGGTACCAATGGCATAGGCAAAAAAAGATTTGAGGTCCTAAAAGACAAATATAGGGAGTTAGGAAGTAAATTGAAATGTAGGACCTCAAAAGTAGTGATCTCAGGGTTACTACCAGTGTTACGTGCTAGTCAGAGTAGAAATAGCAGGATATCTCAGGATGTGGCTAGAATGATGGTGCAAAGGGGAGGGTTTCAGAATCCTGGGAAATTGGGACTGGTTTGGGGGAAATTCTGGGGAGCCAGTACAAACTGGACGGGTTACACCTGGGCATGACTGGGGGGGGGGGACCTAAGCACGGTGACATGGAAAAGAGAAACAAGGACAGTAATAAAAGAAAGAACAGTAAAATGCAAAACCGGTGGACAGGATAATCAAGGCAAATAGGGCCACAGTACAAAGAAAAGTTAAGATGATTAAAAATGACAAAAAGGCAAGCTTAAAGGTTTTGTATTTTATTGCATGAAGAATTTTGGAATAAGTAAATGAGCTAACGGTGCGAATCAAGGTAAATGGAAATGACTTCATAACCATTTTGGAAACATGGTTACAAGGAGACCAAAACTGGGAACCAAATATTCAGGGATATTTCTCCTTTTAGAAGGACAGGAGAGAAGGAAAAGGTTGCGGAAGCACTGTTAATGAGGTATTAAATGAGAACAGCAGTGAGGAACGATCTAGTCTCAGATGATGTCGAGTCCATTTGGGTGGAGCAAAAAACGCGAGAGAAAGATAACATTGGTAGGAGCAGTGTATAGACCCCCAAACAGTAGCCACACTGTAGGGAAGGGTAGAAATCAACAAATAATAGGAGCATGTAAAAAGAAAAGAGCAATTATTATGGGTGACTTTAATCTTCATGTTGATCAAGTTGGAAAGTGTAGCAATGATAACAAATTCATAGAGTGCATTAGAGATAGTTTCCAAATGCAATATGTCATGGAACCAACCAGGGAACAGGATATCTTGGATCCGGTAATGAGGCAGGTTTAAGAAATGATCTCAGAGTAAAAGATCCCTGAGGAAGTAGTGACCATCACATGATAGAATTTAATATTCAGTTTGAAAGTGCGAAACCAGGGTTGGAAACAATTGTGTTTAACTTAAATAAAGGGAATTACAATGGAATGAGGGTAGAGTTGGCTAAAGTGGACTGGACAGATAGATTAGCAGGAAAGACAGTAAACAAGCAGTAACAGAAATTTAAGGAAATAATTCATGACTCTCAGCAAACATATATCCCAGTAAGGAGGAAAGATTCTAAGAGAGGGATAAACCAACCATGTCTTACCAAAGAGGTTAGGGAGAGTATTAAGTTTTAAATTTTTTTTAGAGTATCCCATAGATTAGAGTAGGGGGTTAATAAGGACCTGTACGAGAGGTAAATGGCTTTTGCACTATGATTATGGTTTCATGTATATTGTTCATTCTGTTATTGTTACTGTACCAAGAATTCCTCAGTAAAATGTTTATTAAAATTTTTTTTAGAGTACCCAATTATTATTTTATTTCCAATTAAGGGGCAATTTAGTGTGGCCAATCCACCTACCCTGCCCATCCAAGGGTTGTGGGGACGAAACCCATCCAAACACGGGGAGAATGTACAAATTCCGCATGGACAGTGACCCAGAGCCGGGATCGGACCTGGGTCCTCGGCGCCGTGAAACAGCAGTGCTAACCCACTGCGCCATCGTGCTGCCCCTGAAAAACCATATCTCATCAAGCAGAGTCAAAATGGCTTCATGGAAGGGAAATCGTGTCTGACTAATTTATTAGAGTTTTTCAAGGAAGTCTCAACCAGAGTAAATAGAGGGGAACCAGTAGATGTGCTGTATTTGGACTTCCAGAAGGGGTTTGGCAAGGTACCTCACAAAAGGTTAAGTGATAAGATAAGAGCCCATGGTTTTGGAGGTAGTATATTGGCATGGATAGAGAATTGGTTTGTGGGCAGGGAACAGCGAGCAGGGATAAGGGGTTCTTTTTCCAGGTTGGTGACCTGTAACCGATGGGGTTCCACGGGGATCAGTGCTTGGACCGATACTGTTTACAATATATATTAATGGCCTGGAGGAATGAAGCAAGTGTACTGTAGCCAATTTTGCAGATGACACATAAAGGCAACTTGTGAGGGTCGATTCGGGGGAACCACTGATTTGAGCCAGGGAAGTGGGCCGGAAATTTTCAGAAATGGGAGAAGGGGATTAAGACACTAAAAGATTTGTTTCTTGGGGGTTGGTTTGCAGGATTGAAGAAGCTGGGAGTGAATTATGGGCTGGAGCATGGAGAAATGTTTAAATACATGCAGGTTCGAGATTTTGCCAGGATGGAGATACAGAGCTTCCCAGTGGAGCCGCCTTCCACATTGGCGGAGGAGGTGCTGACGATAGGAGGACTGGAGAAGGGGGTAGTGTCGGTGGTTTACAGGACTATTTTGGAAAAGGAGAAGGCACCACTGGAAGGGATCAAAGCAAAGTTGGAGGAAGAGTTGGGGAGGGTATGGAGGAGGGGTTCTGGTGTGAGGTGCTCAGGAGAGCGAACGCCTCCACCTCGTGTGCGAGGTTGGGGCTGATACAGCTGAAGGTGGTATATAGAGCCCACCTCACAAGGGCGAGGATGAGTCGGCTCTTTGAGGGGGTAGGGTGTATGGACATTGCAGGGGCGGGGGGGGGCGCGAATCACTACATATGTTTTGGTCCTGTCCAAAGCTGGAGGATTACTGGAAGGAGGTGTTTAGGGTAATCTCTAAAGTGGTGCACATGAAACTGGACCCGGGCCCTCGGGAGGCCACATTCGGAGTGTCGGACCAGCCGGGGTTGGAAACGGGTGTGGAGGCAGATATTGTAGCCTTCGCCTCGTTGATCACCCGAAGGCGGATCCTGTGCCCTGGCGTGGCGGGGGGGGGGGGGGGGGGGGGGGGACCTGTTGGAATTTTAGACTCTTGAGAAGGTTAAGTTTGAACAGAGGGGAAGGATGGAGGGGTTCTACAATTCATAGGCGTTATTCGCCTTCAAGAATTGGATAACATCGAACATTAGGGGGAGGGCTGGGATGGTTGGGGGGAGGGGACTGTATGTTTTAACAGTGACTGTGGGTGATTCCTGGTTCCTTTTTGTTATTTGTTTATGTTGACATGCGGGCAGTAGTTTGGGGGTTTGGTGGGAGGATGGGATTGTTGTTGTTGATATGGGGATTGACATTATATTAGTTACTGATTATTGTTTATTGTTGGTGGGTGCAGGTCTGGGAGAAAATGTGACAAAATAGAATAAAAATATTTTTTAAAAAAGGCAACTTGTGAGAGAGATACAAGCAATTTGTAAAGAGATATTAATAGGTTAAGTTAGTGGGCAAAATATTAGCAAATTGAGTATAATGTGGGAAAATGTGAAGTTGTTCATTTTGGAAGGGAGAACAAAAGGATAGAGTATTATTTAAATGGAGAAAATCTGCGGAAAGCTGCAACACAAGCAGACTTGGGGGGGGGATTTGTGCACAAACACAGAAAGTTAGCACACAGGGGCAGCAGGTAACCAGGAAGGCTAATGGAATGGTGGTCCTCATTTCAAGGAGATTGGAATATAAGAGTAGGGAGGTCTTTCTGCAACTGTACAAGGAACTGGCGAAACCACATCTGGAGCACTGGGAGCAGGTTTAGTTCCTTTTTTAAAGCAAAGATATTCAATGGGATTCACCCGAATCCCCGCGATGTCCCGACGCTGGCGTGAACCTCTCCGGCACCGGGCTGACCGGAAGTTGCTGAATCCTCCGCACTTCCGGGGGCTAGGCCGGTGGTGGAGGAGCTGGCACCGTGCCAACCGGCGCGCAGAACCGTCAGCACGGTTCCGCACATGTGCAGACTGGGCCAGTGTATTCTAGCGCATGTGCAGGGGCAGAGGACAGACATGAGGAGGAATTTCTTCTCTCAGAGGATTGTGAGTCTTTGAAGCTCCTTGCCACTGAGAGCTGTGGGGCAGAGTCCTTGCCACTGAGAGCTGTGGGGCAGAGTCCTTGCCACTGAGAGCTGTGGGGCAGAGTCCTTGCCACTGAGAGCTGTGGGGCAGAGTCCTTGCCACTGAGAGCTGTGGGGCAGAGTCCTTGCCACTGAGAGCTGTGGGGCAGAGTCCTTGCCACTGAGAGCTGTGGGGCAGAGTCCTTGCCACTGAGAGCTGTGGGGCAGAGTCCTTGTGTATATTTAAAGCTGAGGTAGATTCTTGATCTGCAAGAGAATCAAGGGTTACAGGGAAAAGGCAGGAAAGCGACCTGAGGAATGTTGGATCAGCCGCGATCCTATTGAATGGCGGAGCAGGCTCGAGGAGTCGAACGGCCTCCTCCTGTTCCAATTTCTTATGGTCTGACATCTGGCCAAAGCCACTAATAAGCTCAAACAAGAGAGAGTTAAAGCACTCTGATTCATATTTAAAGAATGCAGTTGGTGGAATATAACGGACTTGGCCAAATGGTGTTTCAACAATTTAATTGCTTTTTATAAATAAGCATACCCTGCAGAGCAATATTTGGAACCCTGTCCTCAAAGCTGTACACCAGCCAAAGTTAGCTAAAGGCTTGAAGAAAGAAACCTTTTTTATATGATCTTCCTGCCCATGTTGCTGCTGGGTGAGACCCTCCAAAGAGAACTGACCCGTCAGCAAGTTTTAAACTTCATTGAGCTCCTGTCTTGTTTCCAGCATTGCCTGTCTGCACCAATCTAGAATTTCTGATTGTTGCTAATGCAGTCTGGTTTGTGAAGGCATTAAAAGTTAACTTTGTTATCTCTGCTCAAGAGAAAGGACAATGCCTTTATAACCATTTCCAGGCTCACCAGTTCATTGGGAAGGGCTAGGTACTGCTCACCAGTTCATTGGGCAGGGCTAGGTACTGCTCACCAGTTCATTGGGCAGGGCTAGGTATTGCTCACCAGTTCATTGGGCAGGGCTAGGTACTGCTCACCAGTTCATTGGGCAGGGCTAGGTACTGCTCACCAGTTCATTGGGCAGGGCTAGGTACTGCTCACCAGTTCATTGGGCAGGGTATGTACTGCTTTGTTGTCCCCCGCGTTTTCTGGAAGGAGTCTGATGAAAAATTGGACTCCTTTAAACAGTAGGTCCCATTGTACGTAATGTAAATTATTAACTCTTGCCAATATTTTACGGTGAATAATTTATAAATAAATCTGAATACGTTTATCTTGTACAAAGTGATAACGTGTGTGCTTTTCTCACTTCATTTCGCAACGTATGGTAGGTGTGTAGCCATTTCTATTGCACCTTCAATGGCCATCGAATATCCCAAGGTGCTTTACAGCTATGAAGTGCGTTTGAAGTTGGTCACTGTTGTTACATCAATGGACCCAAACAACAATTTGTGCACAGCACGATTCTACAGGCCAATAAAAAATTAATAGTATTGCTTGTTTCTTAGCTTGGTGATGGCAGAGCTGGTCAACCTGCAATCTCCTCCTGATTCCTACGCATTCCTGATTTTCATCGTTCCACCATTGATATCTGCACCTTCAGCTTCCTGGCCCTAGGTTCTGGAAGCCCCTCCATAAGCCTCTTTACCTCTGTATTTCTTGTCCTTTAAGATTCTCCTTAAAAACTACTTGTTTTGACCAATCTTTTGGTCACCCATCCTAATAGCTTCACCACTCAAATGGTTCAATGTCAAACGACATTCAACAATCATTCCTGTTAAGCACCTTGGCGATGTTTCACGATGTTAATGATGCTGTATAAATTCATGTTGGTGTCACTTCAACACGAGATCACTGACAGTGGAACTGACAATTGAAGAGCTAAAAGACAAAATCACTAATAAGCCCAGAAACATGAGTAGTTTTTAAAATAAGTAAAGTACCCAATTATTTTTTCCCAATTAAGGGGCAATTCAGCATGGCCAATGCACCTACTCTGCACATCTTTTGAGTTGTGGGGGTGAAACCCACGCAGACATGGGGAGAATGTGCAAACTCCACACGGACAGTGACCCGGGGCCAGGATCGAACCCGGGTCCTCGGCACAGTAGGCAGCAGTGCTAACCACTGCGCTGCTCCAAAACATTCTGATTCATATATTAAGAATGCAGTTGGTGGAATATAAAAGACATTGGCCAATTAATGATTACAAAATGTAATTGGTTTTTATAATAATCTTCCCCTGTATAACAATACTTGGAGCCCTTTCCTCAATGCACAACACCAACTATGGTGTGGTAAAGACTTCAAGGAAAACTTCTGTATCATTTTTTAAAAATTCTCTTTTTTAAAACCTTCTGCAGGGACACTTCAATACAAACTGAACGTTCAAAAAGTTTTAAAATTCATTTATGTCCTAAATTTACATACCATTTTTGTGGGGATGGGAAACCAGTGTGAATAAGTAATAAGTTCCCCCATGAAATAAATCCTGTCCAGATTCTGGAAGGTTCAGGGATATCGATGCCGGAAGGCATGCATATTTAAAAGTTTGTAGGTGTTTCTGTCAAGGCCAGCAATTATTGCTCATTGCATACTTCCCGAGAAGATAGCTGGAGGCCATCTTCTTGAACAGCTGCTATCTGTGAGGAAACTCCAACGGCATTAGCTAAAGAAGGGACAAAGGCCTCAGAGATGTCCAAGATTATGGAGGGTTTTTGATGGAGCAAGATGGAGAAATTATCTGAGGGTTATTCAGATTAGGAAGGTAGTACTTTAAAAAGTGTTAGATGAGTACAATATCTCAACAGTTTACAGGACTGGAAGGCCAGGTTATGGAAGGACTTCAAAACAAGGATGAGAATTTTAAACCAAAGAGAAAATGCTAGGAAATCTCAGCAGGTCTGGCAGCATCTGTAGGAAGAGAAAAGAACTAAAGTTTTGAGTTTGACAAAGGGTCGTCTGGACTTGAAACGTTAGCTCTTTTCTCTCCCTACCGATGCTACCAGACGTGCTGAGATTTTCCAGCGTTTTCTCTTTGGTTTCAGATTCCAGAACCCGCAGTAAATTGCTTTTTTTTAAAAATGAGAATTTTAAAATTGAGTTGTTGCTTAACCAGGAGTCAGGGAAGGTCAGTGGGCACAAGGGCGGACAGGGTTTAACGCCAGTTAGGACATGGATGACCAAGCTTTTCTGGGATGACGTCAAGTTGACAGACGGTCGAATGTTAAGTCTTTTGGAATGTTCAAGTCTGGCAGTTTAAAAACAACACATTGTTGAGGCTTTCAGCAGTAGAAGAGTTGCGTAGGGAAATAATTTGGTGATATTATGGAGGTGGAAATAGGCAATCTTAATGATGGCATGGATATGTGAGATTCAAAGATCATCCCAGAGGCAAACATGACACCAAGTCATTGAACAATCCAATTTTGATCCAATATCACTGATACTTTCCCTTTAGATTTGGGTTCAAAACACATTCCTTTATCCCAAGGGAACACTGTGGCAGGGCTCTGAAGGTAATTAATCACCTATGGAATTGATTTACCCTTCCACTGAGCATTTCAGGGTTCTTCCAGCATCTACAATAGCACCCACATTAGAGAAAGGGTGCCATCTAACTCAAAAATACACACAGAATAATATTCTGTTAAGTAACTTGCCGTTAAAAAATGCTCAGAACAGATTTAGGAATTGGGATTAATACAGCATCTCTGGTAGCATTATTGCGTCTTGAGTAAGCCCAACCTCACTCCAGGCAGCATGAGCAAATATGGACTATGAATACTGGGTTACTGTCTGAATGGAGTGATCACTGGGCCACCTCTTGAGGCAGAAGGTTTAGGTTTAATTCAGACGTTAGCTCTCAACACTAGATTGCGTCTACTGGGTAAGGGTTCCCCTTCTCCAACATGGCTTTCATGCATGGTGGAAACCTTACACAGAAGACATTCCCTCAGAAGGTAAAAACTATGTAGAATGGAATGGGAAACTACAATTACTCTTGCCGAGAAAGGGGCTCAAGAATCTCACATGAATCTCCTGTGCAGCAACAAAAATTCAATAGTTTTGATTAAGTGCATAGTTTTATTCTAACTGGGTTTCAGCTTTATTGGAGCAATCACGACAGCTCAAAGCTGTAGTTTACAAATTATGTACAAAGAATTAACTATTTGCATGAATGCAGAAAATTCTAGTAATAACCATCATTGAAACTGACTGGTCAACATTTTAAGTATTAAGGATTGCTGATTTTATGGAGAACTACACATTACCTGATGTAACTGACTTAAACAACTGTTTTTAAACAAATGCCAAAGTTTTAAAGGAACATATTTTACTTTTACAACACAAACAGAAAATACTGGACAATCTCAGCACGTCTGACAGTATCTGTGGAGAGAAATAGGAGCTCACATTTCAACTCTGGATGACTGTCAAAGCTCAAAAGGTGTGCATTCAGCATGTCGTTTACATATCATACACACAGGAGAGGGGTAAAAAATGCATCATGGCAAAAAGTTGCTGACAAAATGTTCTTGCATGCATAAATCCATTGCATTGTAACCTCAGAGAAGGGACATTCCTTTCTCTTCCAACTTCCTCCAATTTTGTGAAGATTCCTTTTTATTGATCATGCACATGTTGAAATCATAGCTTGTGAGGCAGTCCTCCAATTCAGACTCTGCACAAATTACTCTCCCATGATCACATGAATCACAGTGAAGACATGGCCAATCTAAAGTTATCACCCATGTTATCTGCTAGATTAGGATGAAACATTTTCGCAACGTAATATTCTTCAATGATGCAAGCTCAAGAAGAAAGATTGCAAAACTTTAGTTATGCATTAACAGCAGCTAGTTCGGAATTCTTGGCACAGTGACTGATGAATCCTGATGACACTGCACTTCAACCAAAGGATTCTGATGCCCTAAAGTAATACATTGGTTGGAATGACATCCAAAACCACTAGAGCGGTTTGCTATTTCTACCCACTATTTACACTGCGCAATAATCTATCCATTTCAACATGTGAAATGAAGTAGTCTTATTTTTGCCAAATTTTCTTTGCTGCAGCCAACAGCATCTGCCACGAACATACGACTGGAACTGGATTGTACCATACTTTGACAGGGTAGTCACTGAGAGGCTATTCACGGGGCTCGGGAATCTAGAACATGGGAGGCCCAGTCGCAAGAGAAGGGGTTACCTATTTAGAACTGAGATGAGAAATCTCTTCACTCCAAAATCTTTGGAATTATCTACCAGTGGGTTATGGATGCTCCATAACTGAATGTAGGTAGTTGGTCTCTCAGGGAATCGAGAGACACGGGAGCGGATGAGAAAGTTGAGGCAAAAGCAGCTAAGATTGTACTGAATGTCAGAGCAGGCTCAACTGGCTATCTAGTAGTCGCCTCCTCCTTCAACTTCTTATGTTCATTTGAATTTTAAGTGGTGTGTTTTATTTCATGGGTTAATTGATAAGGTATTCCAATTAAAGGGACAGAAAACATCCAAAGCCATGAGTGAAGTTTGACCATTATCCAAATCCAAAGACCGTCACTCCTGGATGCTTTATCAAAAATACATCGTTTTAATTTACTCCTCTCCCCCTCCAAGGGCATTCATTATCCCTCATTGTGATATGATTTCAAGAGGCAATTCCCTCAACCCGACATATATTCGACTTCTGTAATCCTGGACAATTGGTATGAACTGGTGACCCAACTGTGGGGAAATAGCGCAGGCAAACAAAATCTCATTTTAGGCCAACATTCACAAATATACGTTTACAGCTCCACTCACTTCATCGTGATCTGGAGAAAGACTCCTGAATGATCGTTCACTCCCTTCTCTAGTTCTCAAAATTGACAGCTGGGCCTCCACACTTTGGCTCATTCTTTTAGTGCTGGCAGATGATGCTATTGTGGCAGCCAACCGTTTTGATGACTGTAGAATCAAGCCCACTTTTTCAGTGGAGAAAAAGCTAAAGACAGACAAATCCTCTGCCTTGCATACATTCCGAGATCCTGCGTTCATCAGTACTTCTACTACAAGGCGTGCATTTTTATAGCACCTTCAGGACATTCTTTAACGGCCAATAAAATACTTTTGAGATACTGTTAAGGGTGTAGGAGTTACAGCAAACTCCCAGAATCAGCGAAGATTATGCACAGATAATGAGTGATTACAACCAGTAAACTAAGAATTTATAAAATAATTAAATTAAACCCAGAATTATCAGGAAAACTTCCTTCAAATACTTTTGCTGAAAAATGTGAACAGTGAATGAAGTCAGTGTTGCAGATAAAATTAAGGTTTTCTAATTCTGGTACCCAAATGTCACAATGAAGCACTGCCTCAGCAGGTCACAGGGTCACACAGATGCTAAAATTCCCTTTATTCTAATCCAAGACCACCTGGCCCTCCCCTGCAGATATCACACACTGGTCATTGTATCTTTCCACATCCCATCCTAATGGGAGGGGAGAAGAGAGAATTTCTAGGGTCTTGTTTTGACAAAACAAGGCCCATGAAAACAAACTCATTTAAATCAAACAATCTCTCATCATCTTTTACCCAGAGAATGGTTAGAATGTGCACCCCGCTACCACATGGATGCATTGAGGCATATCTGGCATAGATCCAGCTATGGCTGGATATTTCGGCCGCGCCCGCTGCTAGATTGCAATGGACAGGACGGGGACTATGTAAAGGTCTGTTGACCTCAGGCGGGAATTTCAGGCCACAGGGCGGGCGCAGCTGAGAAATCCCGCCCTATATAAACAGGAGGGAGAAAAGAACAGAAGAAAATGCTGATAGGATGTGAAGTATGGTGGAGGAGGCTCATGTGGAGCAGAAACACTGGCATGGACCAGATGGATCGAATGGTCTGCTCCTATGTTGCTAATATGTAATTATTTGGTAGAAGCACAATTTGATGTTAATAATACGATGATTTCTATATAGCTGTGAATGACATTTCTTCTGGCTTGTATGCTTGTGCAATATAAATCCCTTTGCATACGCAATAAAAATAAATGAAGATTTTTGCAATGGGAACTTGCACACACTGGAGTGGGAAGTGCAATTTAATCACAAGGCTGGTAGTAGGACTGGATGACATAAGGCAACATCTACGATCAGTGTAGACAAAGGTTTCAAATGATACATTCGGAAAAATGTTTGTCAGCTCTTTGTAAAGAAATAATTATCGTGATAATAAAAGAAAATATATATAGTTTTTTTTAAACCAAAGTAAGCCCAGAAATGGTTCGGGTGGATGGACGGCATCATGATCAGCTAGAGAATTAGAGGCTCCAGACCATTGCAATGGCCTTGCAGATCCCCACGTCGTGGTAATTGAAGTAACACAGGCCAGCAAAAGTGACAGCTGACAGTATCAGGAGGCCAACCTTGGCTAGCTTCAACTTCGTCTCTCCGTGCACGTAATCGGTGACTATTTCCCCAAGGCCCCTGAAAGAAAACAGATTGGTGAAGGAAAACAAAATTAACTGAGGAAATAAGCAGGCAGAGAGATTGTAAATAAAATCCCAAATCATTGTTCAGACCATGCATTCCACAGTGAATGCCTATTTACCGAGGTTGTAATTTAGAATAATAAACAGGTCACTCCTCCACCATGCTATAATGTCATTGCAAACATGTTATAGAATCATAGATGTTTATAGCATGGAAAAAGGCCCTTTGGTCCAGCTTGAACATGCCGCCCAGTTTCTCTCACTAAACTGGTCCCACTTGCCCGCATTTGGCCCATATCTCTCTCTGACTTTTTATCAGATATTTGGCAGGTTGACTCATTTTGAAGACAATTTTTTTGATTATTTTTCTGTTCCATGTTAATGGTTTATTGGTTGCTGTTGATGGCCGGTAGTTTTCCTGGGACTAGCACATCTTGATTGCTTGTATTCCATCTCACCTGGTTACATTGACTCAGAAGCTAATGTTACTTAATGGGTGATAAATGACAAGGATGAAGGTCAAAAGATAAGAATCTTTGGTGGTTCTTTAGCACACAAGTCTCTAGTTTACAGCCGATAATGGGGTTCTTTGTAGAGTCATTAATTCAGGTCATAGAGTACAGTACTCATAGGCCGCAGGCTTTCTGGATAAATGCCTTATTTCTCATACTGGGCCTTCAGCTCAGGTTTTGTGTTCAGGCCTATATCTTTCTGGAGAGACACATCAAACCTTGTTTCCAGCTTGTGGTTTGACTGCAGGCCTCTGCAGTCTCAAGAGAATGGCACATGGACTTGCTGGGGAGAGAGAGAGAGAGCGAGAGAGCGAGAGAGCGAGAGAGCGAGAGAGAGAGCGAGAGAGCGAGAGAGCGAGAGAGCGAGAGAGCGAGAGAGCGAGAGAGAGAGAGAGAGAGATGTAATGTAAGAAAACGTGCCCAACCCAACCGTTGCGTAGCCTGGTTTGATCTTCAATATGTAAATGTTTTTCCTGCAAAAAGACCATCAGAGATGACTCAAGGGAGATCAGCAGACACCGTCAACAAACTAACACTAAAATCCAACCCTTCCCTCCACAAAATGCCATCACAGTTGAATATAACCACACCCAAAAGCAAATGGAATGGTGACGACAATAACTTGACCGAAAGCTGAAAATTAACAAACCTAAACACAAGCTGTAAGCGGGATGGATAGAGTGGACGTTCAGCGACTTTTTCCTCGGGTAGATGTAGCTGTTACAAGGGGGCATAACTATAAGGTTCATAGTGGAAGATAGGAGGGATGTCAGAGGAGGGATGTCAGAGGTAGGTTCTTTACTCAGAGTGGTTGGGACGTGGAACGCACTCCCAGTTATGGTAGTGGAGTCGGACACTTGAGGAACTTTCAAGATAGGCATATGGAGTGCACTAGAATAATTGGGAGTAGATTGATTTGGTCTTAGTTTCAGACTAGTTGGGCACAACATCGTGGGCCGAAAGCCTGTACTATGCTGTACAGTTCTATGTTCTATACCCACCCTGCCCATGTAACTGTCTAACTACTTTTTAAAGGAAGTTAATGTATAATATAATAATCTTTATTGTCACAAATAGGCTCACATTAACACTGCAATGAAGTTACTGTGAAAAGCCCCTAGTCGCCACATTCCGGCACTTGTTCGGGTACACAGAGGGAGAATTCAGAATGTCCAATTCACCTAACAGCACGTCTTTCGGGACTTGGGTGGGAGGAAACAAGAGCACCCGGAGGAATCCACACAGACACAGGGAAAACGTGCAGACTCCGCACAAGACAGTAACCCGAGGCCGGAATTGAACCTGGGTCCATGGCGCTGTGAGGCCACAGCATTTAAATGTGATTATTTTTTATTTTTTTTAAAACAGACAATTTTATTGAGATATTTTTGGTATTGTAAACAGTAACAATGCTAACCACTGTGCTATACCGTGCTGCCCAATGTAATGTTATGCAAGTCTAATGTAAGCCTACTTGTGACAATAAAAATATTATATAATGGCATTCCCGGTTCCTACATTTGGAAAGCTTTTTTTGCAGTGAAGGATGCCAAACCAGAAAAAGTCAAGAAAGTGACTCAAAAACAACATTAGAGGGAGCAGCAAACTGAAGAATGATCGTGAGTGATATTCCACTTTCCAGAATCGTCACCAGACAAATCTGAGGAACTAAAACTGGGCAGAAAGGTCAGACTTGGGATTTCCGCAGTGATTCCATTCCTACAATAGCTGCTCACATCCCTCTGCTGCGCAGGGCATTGTATATTTGTAGCAACGAAGGATAATAGAAAGATTCCCTCCAAGGTATCCAGAACTGGCTGTGAAGTGGCACTCAAGCACTCCAAGCAGACACTTCTGGAAATGTTTCCTAACAGGAATCTAACTTCTGTTCCTCTGCTGCAGAAATAGAGAAAAGAAAGCCTAGGAAAAGGGGAAAGGAATAGTAGCATTCTCATCTCTAAGTCAGAAGGTCATGAGTTCAAGCCTCATTGCAGAGTTGAGCACCCAATCTAGGTCAAATTTTATGAAAGCAGTTTTGAAGGAAGTTACTGCAGTGTGGGAGGTGATGAGCAATTTAAATCAACGTCCCCCTATTACGGAGTTTCCATCAAGAGTAAATTGTCTTTAAATACACACTATCAAAGCCCATCAGCATCATTAAAAGCTCTTATTCTGTACCCTGGCTTTCCCATGTCAGTTAAAACATTTCCAGTTGGCCTTTCTACTCATCTCTAACACGTCAACATTTACACTCTCTTCATGTATTTTCTATGATGGGATACACACAATACTTCAAAGGTGGCCCAACCATTACCATGCACAATTATATACCTTCCGTACATTATGAAATCCTTAGTTTCCCAGGTTAGGTTAGTTCTCTCAGTTTTCTCGATTGCTCCTCGAGGTGTTGGACCTCGGTGACAAACGTCTAACCCAGTGCTTCTCAAACTATCTGATGTGGCGGACCGGCAGTTTTTTTTTCAATGTGCCAGGGACCGGTGAGTGAAACAAGCCAATCCAGGATTACTGTCTCTTTCTTTTCTGGAAACACTCCACGTACCGGCAGACGATGGCTCGCGTACCGGCACCGGTACGCGTACCACACTTTGAGAAGCACTGGTCTAACCTATCTATTCTAAACACCAGTCACCATTCTTTGGATCAGGGCAGAGAAAATACTAAAAGAACAGAAGAAGTTAAAAGATAGAATCGCCAGCGCAAAACATTATTTATTGTTGCTTCAAGCAGAGCCATAAACTACACAACTGAAGGGGCAGTGTTATGGGATGTGGGCGCAGGCAGTTTACCACTTGAGCAGGATGTCACATATCTGTTTTTAAATGGAAGAAAGTACCCAATAGCACAGGCCTGTCCAAAACATTCAACAAGATGTACCATAAACCTAACAGTTAAAAGGCAGATTTTGCCATTGCTTTGGTCACCTAAAGTGCTAACTCAACCCTGATGATAATAATAATCTTTATAGTCACAAGTAGGCTTACATTAACACTGCAATTAAGTGATTGTGAAAATCCCCTAGTCGCCACATTCTGGCGCCTGTTTGGGTACACAGAGGGAGAATTCAGAATGTCCAATTCACCTAACAGCACGTCTTTCAGGACGTTCTTTAGGTCCAATTCACCTAACAGCACGTTTTTCCGGAGGAAACCCACACAGACACGGGGATAACGTGCAGACTCCGCGCAGACAGTGACCCATGCTGGGAATCGAACCTGGGACCCTGGCGCTGTAAAGCAACAGTGATAGCCCCTGTGCTACCCTGCCACTCACATGATAATGGCTTGGCAGCCATCAGTAGAGGCTGGGCATCTTGCTTAAGTGAGCACGCTTGGTGTGCAAGCTTGCAGAGAAAGCAGGCGCAAGCTATTTGACCAAAGTTCCAACAGAGAGTTGCCCGGACTCCAAACATTAGCTCCACTTTCTCTCCACAGACGCTGTCAGACCAGCCAAGATTGTCCAGCATTTTCCGTTTTTGTTTCAGATTCCAGCATCCACAGTAATTTGCTTTTATGTGAACTTGACTCTGTTCTCGTGCACTATTTCCTTGCAGTATTCAGAATGAATCGTGCCAACCACATTTAAGATTACCATACTGCTTTACAAACAAGGTTATTCATCCAGTTACTGCTCTATTCCCGTTTCCCTGTCTCTTCCTCCCACCCACCCCCCTCCCCCGCTGCCCCCAACACCAATGGACGGAATAGGTGACTACTGCTTTATTTTAATCCAGTTCCTGTAAACTCGTCAAATAAAGTTCCCTAATGGAACAAACAGCGGTGAAATGATAACCATCAAACACAAAAGTATTCTTTCGAACCAGGAAATTCAGTCAAATGTATTGATTTCAGAGAAGTTTAAGTAAATGCGTGGGTTAACCACAACAGATTCTATTTTCAGCTCAATGACCAAAGGACCAGAGAAATTGCATTGCATCCGAAACAAAAAAAGTATCAATTCTCTTTTGTCAGCACACCAACGTTGATTAATTGCAGATGCACATTTATTGTAAACAGGCTTAGAAATCAGTCATGTTCCAGCCATCACCAACATGAAAACTGCATTCGCCACTGTATAGTTCAGTTAGTGGACATAATCGAACAATGGTTCGAATAAAACAGCATTTATTCCAAAGAGCAGCGACTTATGTTTAGAGGGCATTTTAATGTAGTGAAATCTCCAAGGCACTTCTCCTCACCATTATCAATACTTGACCAGACAGAACATTTTGAAGATCAACCTAAAGAAGTTGGAGATGTCGAGGGGGAATTCCAGCATTAAGGGCCAACACAGCCACATGGCCACTGATGATGGGCTGATTATAACCAGGGGTGCGCAGAGAACTCGATAGGTTGTAGCACTGGAGGAGATTACACACATAACGAGGGATCAGTATTCCAGGACTTAAAAACATAGTTCGGAACACCCAATAGGTGAAGAACTAAGGCACACTGACCCCACCCAGTTCAGAAGCAAATTGGTCACTCTTGTCCAGAACATTCATTTGGTTTCTCTTGTGCAAGAAACACAGACATCCTTGGCATGCAGAGCTGCAACTGACACTGGTTAGCAAATCTTTGCCTTCCTAATTTCTCCCCAACTAATCTGAGCGTCATTGATTGATGCTGAGGGCAGGGCTGCACCCTTCTCTTCCTTGGGTATAAAACCATAAGATTAAGGAGCAGTAGTAGGCCATTCGGCCCATCGAGTCTACTCCACCATTCAATGAGATTATGGTTGATCGGATGCAATCCTCAACTCCACTTTCCTGCCTTATCCCCATAACCCTCTATTCCCTCATTGATTAAAAGCCTCTCCATCTCAGCCTTGAACATACATAATTACCCAGCCTCTACAACTCTCTGCAACAAACAATTCCACAGATTCATACCCTCAGAAAAGGAATTTATCCTCATATCACTTAATGGGCGACCTCTCACTCTGAGATTATGCCCCCTATTCGTAGACTCTCCCACAAGGGGAAACATCCTTTCAGCATCTACCCTGTCAAACCCCTGAGAATCCTATTTTGTCTCAATAAGGTTGCCTCGCATTCTTCTCACGCCAATGACGACAGGCCCAAGCTACTCAATCTCTTTTCATAAGAAAATTCCTCCATACCCGGGATCAGCTTAGTGAACCTTCTCTACACTGCCTCTAATGCCAGTCTATCTTTCCTTAGATAAGGGAACCAAAACTGTTCACACTATTCCAGCTGTGGTCTAATTAGTGCCTTGTATAGTTTCAGCAGGACTTCCCTATTTTTAAACTCTCATTCCCTTTGAAATAAAGGCCAACATTTACCGTCCTTATTACCTGCTGAACTTGCATGCTAGCTTTTAGTGATTTATGCACAAGGACACCCAAACCCGTGCTTCATTTTTCTGCAGTCTTACTCCATTTAAATCATATTCAGCTCCTTTATTCTTCCCACGTGCATAACTTCATATTTTCAGACATATTCCATCGGTCAAGTTTTTACCCACTCACTTAACCTGTCTATATGCCTCTGTAGACTCATGTTATCCTCACCACTTGCCTCCCATCTATTTTTGTGTCATCTACAAACTTGGCAATAGTGCATTCACTTCCCTCGTCCAAGTCATTAATATATATTGTCAATAATTATGGCCCCAGCATTGATCTCTGTGGCACTCCACCAGTTACAGGTTGCCATCCTGAAAATGCCCCTCTTATCCAAACTCTGTCTTCTATCAGTTAGACAATCCTCTATTCATGCTAATACACTACCCCAAAACCATGGGCTCTTATCTTAAGTAGCCTTTATTTTTTTTTAAAAATAATTTTTATTGAGAAATTTTGATTTTATACAACAATAACGCACCTTAGTAAAATACCGAAAATAACAATAATATTAACAATCATATACATTCGCCCCATCCCCATGAACAACCCAGCATTTTAACAACAACGCAAATTAACACACTATAAAGTTACAGAATAAACACTACAATAATGCACCCCCCCCCCCCCCTGGGTTGCTGCTGCTATTGACCCAGTTACCTATCTCTGAGCCAGGAAGTCCAGAAAAGGCTGCCATCGTTTATAGAACCCTTGTATTGATCCTCTCAGGGCAAATTTGACCTTTTCCAATTTTATAAATCCCGCCATGTCACTGATCCAGGTCTCCACGCTTGGGGGCCTTGCATCCTTCCATTGTAACAGAATCCTTCGACGGGCTACTAGGGACGCAAAGGCCAGGACACCGGCCTCTTTCGCCTCCTGCACTCCCGGCTCCACCCCAAACCCAAAAATCGCGAGTCCCCACCTTAAGTAGCCTTTATAACGATACCTTATCGAACGTTTTTGGAAGTCCAAGTATATTACATCTACTGGTTCCCCAACATCTACCCTGCTTGTTACTACCTCAAAATAATTCTATCGCCACCTCTGGACTTGGGCCACCGTCACCCCCAGCATCTCGGACATTACATCTGCGAACCCCTGCCAGAACCCATCAGCTTCGGAGATGCCCAAAACATGTAGATGTGATTTGCGGGCCTCCCTGCGCACCACCCACAACTACCCTCTACGCCCTCAAACAAACTACCCATCCTTGCTGTCATATGTGCCCTATGAACTACTTTAAAGTGAATGAGGCTTAACCTCCCACACAGCGAGGACACATTCACCCTCCGCAGGGCCTCAGCCCAGTTCCCACACCTCCCCTCCCAACTCCTCCTCCAACCTGCACTTTATACCCCCCACCAGGGCCCCTCCCTGACCATCAACTCTTTGTAGACCTTGGACACCTTCACCTTCCCCTCCCCTATCTCATCCTTCAACAGTACCTTATCCTGCAACCCCATGGGGTGGCAGCCCTGGAAAGAACGACACCTTTCTCCTCACAAAATCTTAGACCTGCAGGTACATAAAATAATTTCCCCGGATAGCTCGTACCGTTCCTCCAGGTTCTCCAACCGTGCAAACTTTCTCCCTTTAAACAGGCCACCAGATCGCTCAAGGCGCAAACTATGGTTGTTGCAGATCGGTGCCCACACTGAGGCACCCTCCAGTCCCAAATGCTGCCTCCACTGACCTCACACCCTTAAAGCAAGACACTACTGGGTTTTCTCCACAATATCTTGAGACAGAGGTTTGTTACCACATTTGAGAAAGTTAGCAGCTCAGATCAGAATAAAATCTCAAAAGATATTCTGCTCCAATTAGCTCAGTTTCTCCCTTTATCAAGACAGCTACTGAAACTCATCAATCATCCTCTCCCTCCTCAAACAACAAGAGCAGCAGATACACTTGCAGAGATCCCCTCCAAGCCACACGCCATCCTGACTTGGAAATGTATCAGCCATTCCTTCACTGTCACTGGGTTCAAATCCTGGAACTCCCATCCTACACCAAGACGGACTGCAGCGGCTCAGGGTGCTGGCTCACCACCACCTTCAAGGACAAATCAGGTATGGGCAACAAATGCTGACCTTGCCAAAGACACTCACATCCCATGAAGAAAACTCATGAAGGTGTAAATTTATAAATTTCTTACATGTTCAGTGTCCAACAAGTAAAAGGATAAAAACCATCTTAAAACAGAAGTGAACCACAAAGAATAGCATGACACATATATTTGAAATTTGGTAGGCTATTATTTATGCATACTTCATATTAGAAATTAGGACTTAGAACTAAAAGCCTTTCTACACTTCCAGCACAGACCTCAAAAGCTAGACTGGCAGGGGGAAAGGTCATATCCTCCTATTTTCTTGGATAACGGAAGCTGGCAATGGGTCTGTGTAACCATTCAGACTGGATCCCTCTTCAACTTCCTGTCTCTGCAGACACTGCCTGACCTGCAGATTGTTTCCAACATTTTCTGTTTTTATTTTAGAAGGGAAGGCTTATCTGCCTCTCTCAAAGACGCTGGTCCATAACATAAGAAATAGGAGGAGGAGTATACCACTTGGGGGCAGCACGGGGCGCAGTGGTTAGCACCGCTGCCTCACGGCACCGAGGACCCAGGTTCAATCCTGGCCCCAGGTCACTGCCCATGTGAGGTTTGCACATATTCTCCGTGTTTGCGTGGGTCTCACCCACACAGCCCAAAGATATACAGGGTAAGTGGACTGGCCACACTAAATTGCCCCTTAATTGGGAAAAAAAAAATTGGATGCTCTAAATCTATTAAAAAAAGGAGTAGACCACTCAGCCCATCAGTCCTCCTCCACCATTCAATACGATCACGGCTGATCTTTGAGCTTCAACTCAATTTCCTCGGCCACTCTCCATCTCTGTCCCAGCCTTAAATATTTTCAGCAATCGAGCATCCACAACCCTCCGGGGAAGAGAGTTCCAAAGATTCACAATGATTGGCCGCTTATCGTGCGACTGTACCTTTTAGATTTCCTGACCAGTAGAAACAATCTCTTAGCATCCGCCCGATTAAGCCCCCGTAGAATTTTGTAGATATCAATTAGATTGTCTTTCATCCTTCTAAACGCCAGAGAATATGAACTCGATTTACTCAGCCTCTCGAGTTTCTTGCCTTTTTTTTCATTCTTATGGTCAAAGTGAATCATTTCACATTTCTCTACATTATACTCCATCTGCCACCTTGTTGTCCATTTACCTAACCTGCTTATATGTCTTTGCAGCCTCTCTGTGTGCTCCCCACAGCTTACCTTTCCACCTAGTTTGGTAACTCCTATTCACTTACCGAATTACTTCTGGGGGCCAATCAACTTTCCAGTATCTCACTCAATTGGCCACTCGGCATTGGGCAATCCCTAAGCAACAAGTGTCAACAGGTTGCTAGATCATCCCAATCCAACCATACTCAATATCCAAACAAGTGTTGGGGTGGCGCAGTGGTTAGCACTGCTGCCTCACGCGCAGAGAACCCTGGTTCGATCCAGTCCCGGGTCATTGTCCGCGTGGAGTTTGCACATTCTCCCCGTGTCTCACCCCCACAACCCAAGGATGTGCAGGGTAGGTGGATTGGCACAACAAATTGCCCCTTAATTGGAAAAAGAAAGAATTGAGTACTCTAAATTTATTTTTTTTAAAGTGTAAAGGCAGTCTTGGAACTGTAAATCAATGAAGATGATTCTCTTCTCCCTCCCACAACCTCTATCACCTTGAAGAACATGGGAACACTAATATATATACATTTCTAACTTTGAAAGATATTCCTATTCCTCCATTGTCGCTAGGTCAAAATCCTGGGAACTCCCTTTCTAAGAACACGATGGATGTACTTACAGCAGATGGACAGCAGCGATTCAAGAAGGCAACTCACCACCTTCACGGCTCCAGGGTATTTGGGGAGGGGCAATAATTGCTGGCCTTACCAGCAATGCTCAGATCCCATGAATGCATAAAAAAATCAAAAAGGAAACAATCCCAATTTCCCGTCACATAAATGAATTCACACATCCCTCCTCGTCATTCTTCCCGAGTAATCTACCTTGTCCCAATAAGTCATTGAGAAAAAAATAGATGATAAATTACCACAGGAACTTAAAAAGAGATCATACCAGTGACCATGGAGAGTGACAGCTGCAGCCAGTGAGTAATCCATGACAGCTCCCGGGTAGATGTAGGCCGCAGGAAAAAGGCCCAGCAATGCTACACTTAGTACCCGTTCACTAGTCCAGTGTAGAGAGGCAGCTTTTGAACCAGCTAACAGAAGAGAGGATAAAATGAGATGCAATAACTGGACTTCATGATGTCGATAACACGATGTACAAATCTAGCTAACCATGCTAACGCAATTGTACAGCACATGCCACGTAAACACCCCTATGATTCCAGTTTGCAAATCAGAATTGTTGCAGAAACCAATTTGTGGAGGAGGGTTTAATCTGATAATTCAGTTATTCTTTTGTGAAAAAAATATTCCAATGATTTAGACTTTGAAACTGTGAATCAAAAGTAAACTGGGATAAATACAAACAGAAAATATGTCACTGTTAGAAATTGTGCAACATTAGGAATTCAGGTCAAATTTCAGGTGTTTGTTTTTGCTGTTAGAACCATTGGAAAGGAGGCAGATTTGATAGAAGTTGGAACAGGTGAGATTATCTGTGAATCTCATTAAGACATCTTTCCAATCCATGATCATTCCTAATTATGCTCTCAATCTCATTATCTGAAGTCTATATTTCTGCATCACTCACATTTACTTAAACACAAGCGAAAATGGATGGTCACAAGGAAAAATGGAATATACCAAAAATTAAGTGTTACTGCTCACAATATACGTCTATGAACATTGCTCCATGAAATGGTGTTACAGCACAAGTCATTATTTTCCTGTTAACCTACTGTGCCCTAGTCCCGGTTGCTATACCTTCCAGTGCTTAAATGAAAGGCTAATTACTCTCCTTCCCACACATGGCTCCTCTGAGCAATTATCAGTTTCTTGGAAATGGCAGAGTTGAAATCATGTCTTTCCTCTTTTCGTCAAAAGTGGCAGAAATATGCATGTATGAAACCACAGCATCAGAAACATGACAAACTGCTTTCCTTTGCAGCTTCTCGTGTACAGAAAAACAACTCTAGTCTCTTTACATGGCGGTAAGCACGATGGCTGCCAAGCAACACGACACATAGACAGAATTAGACTTCGGAACCAAAAACGTGATTGCAGAAGGAGCTTCGAGTTCATTTTTGAACAGGAGATGACAAGGTGGAAGAGAGCAGACAGGGATTACGGGGGACAGGGGCACTGTGGTCACCAGCACTGGAACAGAAGAATGGAAATAAGGAAAAGCCAAGCCCTAAAAGACAGACGTGAGCTTACATAGTGACTCCTGCCCACATCTCAGGACATTCTAAAGCACTTCACAGCCAATGAAGTGCTGTCACTATTGTAGACAAGGTGACAATTTACACAGCAAGATCCCACAAAAAGCAATGAGATAATGCCCAGATCATGTGTTTTTGTGATGGTGGTGGAGGAATAAATGTTGGGCATTGATAGAACTTGCCTGCTCTTTTCCAAAATAGTTATGAGGGATATTTTACAATAGAGAGAGGATATGGCCTTGGTTTAATGTTATCTCAGGAAGAACGCACCTCCAACAGTGCAACACTCCCTCAATACTGCACTGAATTGTCAGCTTAGACTTTGTGCTCGACTCTCTGGAGAAGGCTTGACCCTACAACTTCCTGACTCACACACCAGAGTGTGAATCATGGAACTACAATTACAATAATAATCATCTTTATTGTCACAAGTAGGCTTACATTAACACTGGAATTAAATTACTGTGAAAATCCCCTATTTGCCACACTCCGGCGCCTGTTCGAGTACACTGAGGGAGAATTCAGAATGTCCAATTCACCTAACAGCACATCTTTCGGGACTTGTGGGAGGAAACCGGAGGAAACCCATGCAGGCACAGGGAGAAGTGTGGACTCCGCACAGACAGCGACCCAAGCCGGTAAACACCCAAGGAGTGGCAAACATTTGCATGCACAAGTGGATGGGGGGGATGGACAGCCATGGAGACTTTTGGAAGCAAAGATTTCACTCATGCCATCAACTTAGAGGCACACCGGAATGGGCTGCAAACAGAGTTATTGAAGTACAGGAACTTGTTGTGTCAGTAATTAGGCAGGTCAAAGTATATTGAACATGTTCCTGCTCGAGTTGGGCAGGTTGGAAGGAGGGCATCAGAGAAGTGACACACTTCTTGTCCCGGGTTACACTTCCGCCAGTTAGCTTACAGCAATTGACACCCATTAAAAAGGCACTTCATTAAGCAATTAATGTCTTCAGAACAGATGGGGAAAATTACTAAAGAAGGAGGGGATAAAATAGGATAAAGAAAGAAAGAACAAAAGGAAATGCTGATAGAGTGAGACAAAGAGGCTCCAGTTGCTTAAATGCCTACATAGACCAGATGGACAAAACTGTTTTTGAGCTGTAGGCTCAATTTTACTCAATACTAGTTGAGCTCAGGCACTCAACTGGATACAAATTGACACCCCATGGCTTCATATTAATATGTTTTGTTTGTAAATCCATTTCTTTTTGTTTTGTTGCTTTATGCTGAAATATAGTTTCACATTCGCCAGCTACTACGTAAGCCAAGTCAGCGGGTACCAGATGGCAACTGAACTGTAGGGAAGACCACAGCTGAGCTCATTTGTGTCCATTGCGAACAACCATGCATCTGCCCTATCCAGCAGGAACATTAGCCGAGTTCTCAAGGTGCCAAAAGCTAATTATGGTGTCCCAACTGCTCACGCAGTGGAGATCAACTTCTTATTATAAACCAGGAATCATAGAACTTAGAGAAATACAGCACAGAACAGGCCCTTCGGCTCACGATGTTGTGCCGAACTTTTGTCATGTCTGAAATCTTTTGAAAGCAAATAAATAGATCTGTCACAACACAGTACGGTGAGGAAAAATGCAGTTCAGACGTATATTTTGATTACTATTTCCCAATTTAGGACAGATTACTAGACAAATGGCGAGCAGAACATGAATTTACTACATTAGGTCATAGATTCACTTCTCTAATCCTGCAGTTAGCTTCTTTAGCAATACCATGACCGCAGGCATTGAGGAGAAGTCAGGCAAATGCAGGGAAGAAAGGCTTTGCCACTCAACCCTGGGCCACGTGCTCATCGCACCATCGCCTGATTAAGGGCCAAATTAGGGAGCAACCAATTACAGCAGTTATATGGGCCTGGAGGGGGACAGGGTTGAAAAACAGTTCCTGTGTGAAGCAACCAAACACTCAAAGGAATGATTCAGCATGTTTGCATAAGTGAAGCAGACGCACACAGTTAGCAAATTACTGGACATCTTTGGTAACCGCACTAAGGAAGGTACTGATCGCACTGGAGAAGGCAAGAGAAGGCTTCCAGAAATGGAAAATGTTAGGTACAAGAAAAGATTGGATAGGCTGGGATTCTTTTTTGGAACAGAAGAGAGATTTAACTGAGGGTGTAAAAAAATTATGAGGGGCATAGTCAGTGGATAGGAAGGACATGGGGCAGCACGGCAGCACAGTAGTTAGCACTACTGCCTCACAGCGTCAGGAACCAGATTCAATTCCGACCTCGGGTGACTGTGTGGATTTTGCACGTTCTCACCGTGTCTGCGTGGGTTTCCTCCGGGTGCTCCTGTTTCCTTCCACAGTCCAAAGATGTGCGGGTTAGGTGAATTGGCTATGACAAATTGCCCCTTATGGTGAGGTTGCAGGATAGGGTGGGGGAGCGGGCCTAGGTGGGGTGCACTTTTGAAGGGTCGGTGCAGACACGATGGACCGAATGGCCTCCTTCTGCACTAGGGATTCTATGTTCTATGACTTTGTTCCGTTAGCAGAGAGGTCAATAGCCAAGAGTTATATATTTAAAGTAATGGGCAGAATGATTCGAGAGGGGTAATTTTCCCTGCTAGTGGGTGGTGGGTGGCTGGAACACATTGTCCGAAATAGTGGCAGAGACAGAAATCCTCTTCAGATGCAAAAAAAACTCTTGGATATGCATTTGAGGTGCCAAAACCACAAGACTACAGACCAAGGGCTCTTATTTGGCTCTCAGGAACATGCACTCAGCCAAATGGCTTCTTTAAGGGCTCCAGGTCATTATAACAAGAGGATACTACTGTGTAATCTTGAATTATTCATCATCAGTTTAACACCCAACATGCCTCCACCTTCTGTAATTCCCTTGTTTATAGAAAATCTTCTCAAAATCTCTCATCACCCATATTTTTGGGTCCAATTGTTAATTCCACCTATCTGTCCTTGCCCACCATTTGGTATCCATTTTATTTTCCCCTCTATTGCACTTTGGAATGCTGAGCCATATCTTTGAACGCGGAATTATTGGAACACAAATCTGTTCTTAAAGGCAGCACATTTTCAGTGCCTTTACTGCCACCTAATGCATACAACAGCATGCAACACATAATCAAGTTGTAAATCGACATTAAAACACATCTGATCCTGCAATAAGCACTGAGCAGGAGATAATTGAAAGTGGAATAAACTGTTGGAAATTATCCGTAGCTGCAAATTATTTTGCGATGCTACAGCTTGGTTGTCCTATAATTTTAATTAGAAAGGTGCAGTTCAAGAAACAAAAACAAATCTGTGCAATAAAAGGAAAATTCAGTGTTTTAGCTGGGGATCCTTGTGAATGTTTGAGTTCTGAAGAAGGTTCCACATTAGTAACAAGCCACTCAGTTATATCCACAGCGTTTGACTGACCTGCTGTATTACCAACATTTTATTTCTGTTTCAGAATTCTAGTCATATGCAGCCTCCCAAGCCGGTTCCTTAATTCAATTTGATCACGGGTGATCTCGCTATCTTGACGCTACCTGCTTTGGTTCTGCAACTACCCCGCCTAAGAAAAATCTATTCATCACAGTTTTCATTGACACCTAACCACAGTGGTTTTGTTTTTTGCTGGACTCCTAACTAGGGAAAATTGTTTGCCTCAAACTACCTAGCTAAGCCTTTAATTATCTTTTTTTTTTTTTTAATGTTTTTTTATTGAGTTTTCATATTTTATATATGACAAATTACAAGTTATTAGAGAGAGAGAAAAAAAAAAGGAAAACACAAAAATTTAACATCAATATTTACAGGTAAGCATCTTCATAACAATAATTGTGGCCGCCCCCTTTAGCCAGCATACATATTTTACATTCCCCAATATGGCCGAGGCACATGTTTATAGGCATTTATTTATAGTTTGGTTTTGGGCCTTGGCTTGCCATCAAACCCCCATACCGAGTCCGTAGCCCCCCCCCGGCTACCTTCCCCCGATTCCCGTCCATTTTCCCCTGGTTCTTGGCCACCCGACTATTCTTCCTCCTGTACGTTGGCCACAAACAGGTCCCGGAACAGTTGCATGAATGGCTCCCACGTTCTGTGGAAGCCGTCGTCCGACCCTCGGATGGCGAATTTGATTTTCTCCATTTGGAGAGATTCCGAGAGGTCGGACAGCCAGTCTGCAGCTCTGGGTGGTGCTGCTGACCGCCAGCCAAACAGGATTCTACGGCGGGCAATCAGGGAGGCAAAGGCAAGGGCGTCCACCCTCCTCCCCAGGAATAGATCTGGTTGGTCTGAAACCCCGAAGACCGCCACTATCGGGCATGGCTCCACCCTCACCCCCACCACTTTGGACATAGCCTCGAAGAAGGCTGTCCAGTACTCCACAAGTTTGGGGCAAGACCAGAACATGTGGGCGTGGTTGGCCGGGCCTCTCTGGCACCGCTCACATTTGTCCTCCACCTCCGGGAAGAACCTACTCATACGGTTTCTCGTTAAGTGGGCTCTATGTACCACTTTTAGTTGCGTCAGGCTGAGCCTTGCGCACGTGGAGGTGGAGTTGACCCTATGCAGTGCTTCGCTCCAGAGTCCCCACCCTATCTCCATCCCCAGGTCGTCCTCCCATTTCCTTTAATTATCTTTACCGCTTAATTAGATCACCCCCTTAATCTTGTACAATCTGTGGGTGGCATGCGGCACAGTGGTTAGCACTGGGAGTGCGGCGCTGAGGACCCGGGTTCGAATCCCGGCCCTGGGTCCCTGTCCGTGTAGAGTTTGCACATTCGCCCCGTGTCTGCGTGGGTTTCACCCCCACAACCCAAAGATGTGCAGGTTAGGTCAACTGGCCATGCTAAATTGAAAATCGCTTATTGTCACGAGTAGGCTTCAATGAAGTTACTGTGAAAAGCCCCTAGTCGCCACATTCCGGCGCCTGTCCGGGGAGGCTGGTACGGGAATCGAACCGTGCTGCTGGCCTGTTTGGTCTGCTTTAAAAGCCAGCGATTTAGCCTGGTGAGCTAAACTAGCCCCTGGTTCCAAGTAAATTGCCCCTTAATTGGAAAATAAAATAATTGGGTACTCTCAATTTAAAGAATTTTTTTTAAAAAATCTTGTACGATTTAGGAAATACAAGTCTGGTCGCAAAAAATTACAAAATACTGATGTTGGAAATTTGAAATAAAAACAGAAAATATTGGAAATACTCAGGTCGAGCAGCATCTGCGAAGGAAGAAACAGTCAAGCTGATGACCTTTCATCAGATGTAAACAAGATCTATACAAACCTGTCCTCATAACAGTATTATAGGTGTACTTACACCTCAGGGACTGCAAAAGTTCAAGAAGGCAGCTCACCATCACCTTCTCAAAGGCAACTACGGATGTGCAATGGCTTCTGGCCTAACCAGCGATGCCCACATCCCGTAAACTATTCTTTTTTTTAAAAACTCTTTTAGGTCCGGTATCATTCTGGTGAATCTAATACAACACCTCCGAGGTCCCAAGGAAAGCTGCAAGTCCAGCTCCTGGACTCTGAATAATCAGAGGTTCCACCCATAAAACGAGTTTTTAAACCAAAGCGCCATCTGGAAACAGACTCGAGGGGCTGAATGGCCTACTCCTATTTGAAACTCATTGGAATATTGGGACAAATATAATGTTATACAAAATGGTCGTGTTTGTTTACAGCTCCTGTTGATCTGTACTGCTCACAAATACCATTTATGCCGTTGGTCATCCTTTGTCATACACTACACAATGTCAGTGTTTCTCAATGATTAATATTTGTATAATACATCTTAGAAACATGAATATTTGTTTATATATAAAATGTACATATACTCAAGTTTCACAGGAGTTCCTAATGGCAGAAGACTGCAAAGCCCTGCATCCCCTGTTCCTCCCACACTTAATCCACCCCTCACCCAGTAATCAGCTCCTTTTCTACCCACCCAAGGCCCCAAACATACTGCCAACACACCTCTCCCTTTTACCTATGCTCTCCCTGATGGTTCCTGTGAAGCAGAGTTTTCAGATTGAAGTACAGGTTGATAAGGATCAGAAACACATTAATGTTTGAAGCCACTTACCATCAAGGCTGAACTGCATGAGCTCCTGGTTTTTGCTGCACTCAGTCAATGGCCGGGTTATGAGTGTCTGTCTCTGCCAGGCTTGACACCATCATCCTAGCACCTCCAGAAATGCTTCCCAAGGTTAAAAGAGCACTTCAGCTCACTGTCCACCCCATTGTTGTTTGGTGGAATTGATGCAATGGATCTAGGGTTGTACTACCAGAGTTTCCACCCACAGTTGCCATTAATACCGCACAGGAGGGGGAGCTTGTGACCCCCAGTGTGATTGCACACCGCGCAAATAACCTTCCCTCTGTCCATGTCGAAATTGCAGCCTTGTTGTAAGAAAAAATTACAGGTGCATCCCCTTACTCCTCCCATCCTGCCTTAGCAACCAATAAAAACAAAAAGCTTGGCTTTGGCAAATATACAGAAACCTGCGGGTACAACACTTACCCAAGTAGCTGGGAGACGTGTGAATCTGTGATGTGAAAAGCACTGGAGGTTGCTGGATCTTTCTGGATGCAACAAGAGGTCCAGCTGCCAGTGATTTACTGAAGAATGTTGCTGGAGAGGAGAGAGAAACAGGCAACAAACCTAAACTTCAATAGCAGCTGCAAAACTGAAGATATTTCAACAAATGTACACACCCAGTAGATAAGGGATACTGCAGATAAGGGATACAAAAAAAGTGTGGGCGCGCGGCAATCATTTATTTTTTGAACATAGGAGATCACCATTCAGCCCCTCAAGTCTCTTCTGCCTTTCAACAGTAGCCATGATGTGGAGATGCCGGCATTGGACTGGGGCGAGCACAGTAAGAAGTCTTACAACACCAGGTTAAAGTTCAACATGTTTGTTTCAAACATTAGCTTTCGGAGCACTGCTCCTTCCTCATGTCAATGAAGAGGTATGAAGAGGTACCTCTTCATTGACCCGAGGAAGGAGCAGTGCTCCGAAAGCTAGTGTTTGAAACAAACATGTTGGACTTTAACCTGGTGTTGTAAGACTTCTTACTGTGCCTTTCAACAGATTATCGTTGATTTGTATCTTAATTTAATTTAGTCGTCTCTGTTCCAAAACCCCTAATCCCTTGCCTGACAAAAATATCTCAGTCTTGGTATTTTCAATTGACTTCCTCAGCCTCAGGAGCTTTTTGGATCAGAAGTGAAGGTGCGTTTCCTGACTTAATTTCAACGATATGCCCCCTTTGTGCTGTAATCCCACACCAGAGAAATAATTTCTCTGTGGAGAAATGTTTGCTGTGGAATAGCTAAACAGGCCAGGCACTGCTTTTATTACAAATGATATCGTGACTCAGTCATGAAATGGGTTTATAAAACAAACATCTTGGGAAATACTTGCATTGAGATGTGCTATTTTTACTGAATCGGTAACACATACATGGTTATGCAAGAATGTAACCTGTTGAAGGTATTGACTGGGATCTAGTCTGAGGTTGATTTAGGGCGAGGGCTACAAGAAGTATTGAACAACTTAATACGCCTTTCTTCGGAAGATAGTAAGAATAGATTCCCAAAAGAAATGTTCACTCTTCCCATGAGTGTTTAAAAACTGAAATCCTCTAGGATTGAGGCATCATTTTGAACTAGTGGGACGTTTAAAAGGGACAAATCTAGTCTGCAATGTCGGAGTGTGACTTTTTCGTGCAGCCCCATTTGGTGGGAAACCCAAAAAAATATATTTATATGTACCTATTCCATCTTCCCCCCTTTATTTTTCACTCAAGCTTTCAGTCGGCTCTCCCAAATCTCTATGACAAGGCTCATTATGCAGGTTCAAATATACTCTCTGTTTATCTCAACCCTCACCTGCCTCTATTCCCCCCCAAACAATATAAAGCTCCCGGTGGTATTTGACATGAAAGGATCCATTATACAAGAGCAAGTTGTGTCCTTGGTCAACAGAGTTTGATTCAAGCTCCAACTCCAAACAGTGAGGAGAATATGTCACAGCAACAAGTGTCCTCCTGGAAGCTGCCACTGCCCTTCCCAGTCCTCCAAAAATCTATTAGCTTTTCCACACATCGAATGTATGAAAGACGATACTTGCTGTGTACGTTATTCGGATACAAATCACAATATACTCACCTTTCAACAACCAGAAAAAAGCAATATACAAAACAAATGTAAGGCACTTTGTTTAAAGAAGCACACCTGGCCAAGTGAGCCGTTGAACTGGGATGGTCGACGACCACTTGCATTTAAAGTGCCTTTTATAGCGTAAATGACTTAAGCACTTCACAGACATGTAGTAGAAGTGTTAAGTTGGGTGGCCAGGTGGCGCAGTGGTTAGCACTGCTGCCTCACGACGCTGAGGACCCAGGTTCGATCCCAGCTCCGGATCACAGTCTGTGTGGCGTTTGCACATTCTCCCCGCGTCTGCGTGGGGGTTTCACCCCCACACCCCAAAGATGTCTAGGGTAGGTGGATTGGGAAAAAAAATATGACTGGGCACTCTAAATTTATAAAAAGAGAAAAGAAAAAAAAGTAATATAATAATAATCGTTTATTGTCACAAGTAGGCTTCAATTAAGTTACTGTGAAAAGCCTCTTGCGCCACATTCCGGCGCCTGTTCGGGTAGGCTGGTACGGGAATTGAACCAGCGCTGCTGGCCTTGTTCAGCATTACAAGCCAGCTATTTAGCCCACTGTGCTAAACCAGACCCAGTTGCCAGAAGGTGCAGTGGAGGAGTTAGATTTTGAGAATGATTTTTTTTAAATGAAGAGAGAAGTGACAAGGTGGTGGGTAGGAAGTGTCCCAGGGTTTGAAAATAAAACAGCTGCAGAATCGTCCACAGTTGGTGAAGGGGGAGGAGGGGAGATGCACAGGAGGGTCGGGGTTGAAGAATAGATGGTGTTTGCCGCCACAGACAATTGAGATGTCACAACTGGAGGAATGGAGCAATGTTATCGACAGATTTATATACCATGAGAAGGACAGAAGTAACAGCAGAGTGGGATTCCATGCAGAATAGTATGTGGTGTAAGGATCCTCTTGTTTAAACTCTATTTATTCCCTGTCTTCCCCTTTCTTGTATTTATTTTATTTTTGACATGACAATTTTTGTCCATGGATGATTAATGGGCCTATGCCTTTAATTTGAGGGGAAGCCTGCGTTGGTTTAAACTGAAGATTAACCTGTGACTCTAAGGCAAAGCAGTCTGCATGCAGCTGTCTGTAATTCCAACCAGCAGATTCCAGAGGAATTTGACAGACATCACTGATGACTTAAGAGAGATGGATTTGGCTGGCGGCCAATGAGCTGGCTCAAAAAGCCAGTCTTTGCTGATACGGGGTGATCGGTTCTGGCTTCTCTGGAATGTTACTCTCACCCCAGTCGGCTGGATTGTTTTCAGTTTCGCTTTGAGTTCGGAGGCTGGAGAAGCTTCTCGGATTCTCTCTTCCCGATATGATAAATTCTCTCTAAAACTCCAGTTTAAGGCTCATTGCTCGCTCTAGCAAGTCTGGATATGGTTTTTCTCAGACTGCAGAAAAGTTAAGTCAGTTCACGAGCTGGAGGCACGGGCTGATGCGAACTGAAGTGTCTCTACAGAGAGAGGCCTGGAAGCAAGCCTGGAGCTGAGGGGCCAGTTCAATAAAACCTAAAGTGCCTCTCCAGAAGAGATTCTAGTGCTGTTACTCAGAGCGGGCGGCACAGTGGCCAGCACTGCTGCCTCAACACCAGGGATCCGGGTTCAATTCCGGCCTTGGGCGACTGTCTGTGTGGAATTCGCATTTTCGGCCCGTGTCTGCATGGGTTCCCTCTGGATGGTCCGGTTTCCTCCCACAGTCCAAAGACGTGCAGGTCAGGTGAATTGGCCGTGCTAAATTGCTTTAGGTGGGCTGCTCTTTGAGGGTAGCTACAGACTCAATGGGCTGAGTGGCCTCCTCCTACACTGTACAGATTCTATACTTCTAAAGTTCATAATGAAGCACGATCATTGTCCGCTGAACAGATCTATAACACCAACTAGACTTCAGATGTTACTCAAGGCTTCAGAGTTACAATTTCACTCTGAAAGAAAAGCCAGATAGAGAAATGGCACTAGCAGGTGCCCCAACTTTGTTATTGTTGTGACCGAAGGCAAGGAGTCCACACGTAGCCAGACAGGATACAAGATTTATTCTACTACTCCACAAGACAATATTCTCTCTCTCTCTCCACCCCCCTAAGCTTCCACATCCCTGACCTGCTCCAAGGTCGGGGCTTATATCCTGTGGGGGTTCCTCCAATTGGGAGGAAGCTCTGCCCCTTAACCACCTGGGCAGTTTGTATTCCAAGGTGTAGGAGAATCTATTACAATGTAGGTTCAAGCCCCTTGGAGGTCGTAACAACCTCCCCCTCCCATATCTGGAGAAATGTCCATGTCTTCGGACAGATTCCTTGATCCCTTGGGCAGTGGTCGGGGGTCTAGAGGTGGCATAGCCTGCCCAGGAGGCGTGTAGCACACCGGCAACCATCGTTTTCACAAAGAGCAACAAAGTTGGGGTTGATTGGCCAGCGAGGTTGTCGGTGCTATCGGTGCAGGTACATGGTCACCTGGCAGCCCAGTGCAAATGTCAGATCCAGCGTCACTGTCATCATAGTCGCTGGATGGACCTGTGGGCGCAGCAATCACCTCGGCTCTGACTTCCAGCTGACGGTCAGCAGGTATAGAGAGAGGGGTCCAACCTCAGCAGGGCCTCAGGGACCCGCTAGGCGACACAAGGGACGGTGCCCAGATCCAGAGTGGGGTCTCTGGATGTCGATCTGGCGGCACTCGGTTCCGTCGACGCTGTGTACTTCAAAGGCTGTGTACTTCATTTCCTTGGGTGCAGACCGTGTTGGACATTGGTCTCGTTGCGTGGGCAACCATGCCAGGGATCCATGCGGCTCCCGCCCGAAATTTCAGACATAGATGGCGTCGCCCTTCTCGAAGGTGTGTATCCTTGTGCCCCGACCCGAGTCCCTTGTCGAGCGGTCCTGGTGCTGATGGGCCCACACTCCGACATTAGGGAGGATGAGATTGAGAAGAGTCCCAAGTCCTCAACCCAGGAGTAATTCTGCTGGTGCGATCCCGGTCGTGGCATACGGTATTGTGCAGTAACTGAAAAGGAAACGCTCCAACCTCGTCTTCCAGGATCATGCGGGTACTTTTTTTTCATTGCACGCTTAAAGGTCTGAACCGCTCGTTCAGCTAACCCATTTGAGCCGGGTGGTATGGGGCAATACTACATGCCAAATGCCGCTTGCAGCCATGAACGACACAAACTCTTGGGTGAATGCCATTCTGTTGTCGGATACCAGGACTTTGGACAATCTACGTGTGAAGATGCTCCACAGTCTGTCTACGAGGCTCATGTAGCATAGTGGGAATGCGGTGTACCTCTGACCATTTAGAGTGGGTGTCCACTAGTATGAGTAACGTAGTGCCCCCGGGACAGACCGGCAAAGTCTATGTGGAATCACGACCATGGCTTCCCGGGTCACTCCCATGGGTGCAACAGGGCTGTAGGTGGGGCTTTCTGGTGCTGACACACAGCGCAGTTGCGGGCCACCTTCTCAATTTCGGAGTCTAATCCAAATATAACTGCCGGCGAGCATTATCATCTTTGCCACCCCCGGATGTCAGCTGTGGAGGTCGATCAAGTTGTGACCCCTGTTCGGGCACAAACACTCGATTCCCCCACAAGAGTACGCTGTCCTCGATGCTCATCTCTGGCAGCTTTGAGGTGTAGAGGCCTTGTTCATCCGGCAGCTCCCTATGCTGGGTTCCATACTGGACCATGTGCCATGCCTGGGGCAATTTTGGGTCTGTCTGGGTCGACTCTTTTATGCAGGCTGCCGTCACCGGCAGGGTGTCTAAAACGTGGCTTTCACCTCTGCGGCCATATCAGATGCTGCTGGTTTTGTGGAGAGGGGCAGACGGATAAATCATTGGCACGCGGAATCCTTGTTCCCGGATGGTGCTTCAGGGTATATTCATAAGCAGTGAGCAGTGATGCCCATCCCTGGACCCGGGAAGGTGTAATGACATGAGCTATATGAAACCGGTACTGTCGAGCCATGATAGGGGTTTGCAGATTCAGGCGATAGCTAACCAGATCAACCAACGTATCGAAGGCTAGTTCGTCAGGCTTGTCAGGGTAAGCATGGTTTTAAATTAAGGCAGAAGTTGGACCGCCGACGGAGGTCAGCAAAGTCACGATCTGTTGCTCGCTGTTGCCGATGACATTGGTTCAAAAAAACAGCTGCACCCATTCAACATACTGGGCTAAATCGTCAGTATCGGCGTCAAAGGTTTCAAGCTTACCGATGAGCGCCATTGGTTTGTCTGTGGTGGAGGCCTCTCCAAGTTCCAGGAAGGCTGCCCTAATGCGCAGAGTCCTATGGTTGCAGAGGCTCCACTTAATCCTCATCCCCAATGTTGTGACTGCAGGTAAAGACTCACTTCGTGAATCTAATACCACTGAAATGGAGTCAAATTAGAGATGAGACCAGCAAAGATGCTCCCACAGCAAGTGATCCAGCGATGGCCTGATATGCAGCAAAGACAGCTGGTATTGGTCTATCCGGGATGGAATTCAGTCAGAGATTACTGTAGAATGTTAGAATCTGAAATAAAAACAGAAAATGCTGAAAAATCTGCAGAGAGAGAACAGAGCTAACGTTTAGAGTCTGGCGAAGGTGTCCAGACTAGAAATATTAGGTCTGCTCTCTCTCCACAGATGCTGTCAGACCTGCTGAGATTTTCCAGCAATTTCTGGGTTGGAATGGATGTCCTTCTGGTTGGATCCAAAACAATTACACCCAAAACAACAGCTTCTCCAGGACATCTGTGGAGAGGCCACACGGAAATGGAGAAATTCAGGACCAGGTTGATGGTGCATTGGACTGGCACCCCTAGAGACCTCTGGCTGCCAACCCTCTTGAGGGGCCAGTTCCCATAGAATCCCAGCTGTACATAAGGCGGCCATTCGGCCCAACAAATCTGGCTCGACCAACTGAAAGAGCACCCCATCCCGTCCCACTCCCCTATCCTGCACATCCCTGGGCGCTCAGGGGCAATTTAGCACCACCGATCCACCTGACCTGCACCCGGAGGAAACCCCGGCAGAAACGGGGAGAAGGTGCAGACTCCACACAGTGACTGAAGGCTGGAATTGAACCCGGGTCCCTGGCGCTGTGAGGCAGCAGTGCTAACCTTTGTGCCACCTTATGGACTCTGTGGGGAAAGCCCCCATGGTGGGGAACATGCCCATCACCTTCTCTCTGCGCTGCCCAGTGGTTGACATCGGGCCCAGGGAGGGGCTGGCAGACGGATGTCCCGATGGGGAGGCCGTTACCACAGCAACCAGGCCTAGTCCGGCCAGGGCCAACCGCTCCCGCCCTCTCTGTGCGTGGCTGGAACGGGGAAACACATTTAAAATTAACTCCGGAGAGACATTCCCCTCGACACCCGCGCGACGGCGGAGCGCTCCCGCCCGTCCCGGCACCGCGCCGCCAAGGAAGAGACAACTCACGCCTGAAGCCGCGTCCGCACATCAAACTTAACCGGACAACGGCCGCCATGTCCGACTCTCCCGGCAAGGTCACCCGGCCGGAAGTCATTGCCGGGCCGCCGGAAGTTCATCGCCGCGCATGCTCCCCCTGCTGAGGGCTGATGGGAGTTGTAGTCCTGGGCTGGATTGCCTTCTCTTTCCAATGGCTCTTGGGGTGTTTTTCAAGCTGTCTCGCTGTGTGTCTCCTGTTTCCAGTCCTCTGACCGTCATCACACCAGCCATGGTTCTATGGATTGTGTCTCTGATAAAAGCAGCCCCAAGATGTGTAGGTTGGTTGGATTGGCCATGCAAAATTGCCCCTGAGTGTCGGAGAACCCCTAGAGTGCCAGAAGGAGGCCATTCGGCCCATTGAACATAGAACATGGAACATTACAGCGCAGTACAGGCCCTTCGGCCCTCGATGTCGCGCCGACCTGTGAAACCCCTCTAAAGCCCATCTACACCAGTCCCTTATCATCCATATGTCTATCAAATGACCATTTGAATGCCCTTAGTGTTGGCGAGTCCACTACTGTTGCAGGCAGGGCATTCCACGCCCTTACTACTCTCTGAGTAAAGAACCTACCTCTGACATCTGTCCTGTATCTATCTCCCCTCAATTTAAAGCTATGTCCCCTTGTGCCAGACATCACCATCCAAGGAAAAAGGCTCTCACTGTCCATCCTATCTAATCCTCTGATCATCTTGTATGCCTCAATTAAGTCACCTCTTAACCTTCTTCTCTCTAACGAAAACAGCCTCAAGTCCCTCAGCCTTCCCTCATAAGATCTTCCCTCCATACCAGGCAACATTCTGGTAAATCTCCTCTGCACCCTTTCCAATGCTTCCACATCCTTCCTATAACGCGGCGACCAGAATTGCACGCAATACTCCAAATGCGGCCGCACCAGAGTTTTGTACAGCTACAACATGACCTCATGGCTCCGAAACTCAATCCCTCTACTGTTAACATACTAGATGCTGTGGTATGAAGAGGCAAGAGTTCAGCTCCTTTTTCACCAACACACCTTTAATGGTTCAAACTCACTCTGCACAGAACTCTACAGATCATCACAAGCTCCAGAGTCTACCTGAAGCCCCTTTACATATCAGTGTCAATCATTAAACACTTAACATAAATGAGACAATCATTGAACACTTAACATAAATGAGACAACTAATTTCAATGTCTCTTAACCCATTACTTAACAGTCTCCCCTTCCTTGGAGAAAAAAAACAAAATTTCAAGAAACTAAAACACACACATGATTCCCCCCCTTTTTTTTTAAAGTAGCAGAAAAAAAAATTCACAGAAACAGGTGCCCTTCATTCACGATATCTAAAAGTTTCTGTGAACTAGCCCCTCTTTTCGTGAAACAGTCTGACAGTTGATAGCTGCTGTCAACCCATTTAATTTTTGTTATTTCCCCTCTGTCCAACATCTGCTTTAAACTTGCGATGTCTATCCGTAACCTCTTTTCATTGACACTTTTTGTAGAGTGCACATTTTCCCACAGAGATTTATTGTCAATGTGACAGTCAATAGGTATATTACCTAAATCCTCTAATCCCAAAATTTCTGTCAATATCTGACTTATATAAAAGGCATATCCACCGCTTCCAATAAGCTTAGGGCGAAATTCTCCCCCCCCCACGACGGGTGGGAGAATAGCGGGAGGGCCTTCCCGACTTTTTTGACGCCCTCCCGCTATTCTCCCGCCCCCCCGCCGAAATCCCGACACGAATCGCTGCCGCCGTTTTTTTACGGCCGGCAGCGATTCACAGCTGTTAGAAGGGCCGAAGTCCCAGCCCTTTACGACCTTTTTACGAACGGCAAACACACCTGGTCCTGCCGTTCGTAAAAACGTCGTGACCACCTGGAAAAAAATAACCATGGCACCGATTGGCACGGCAGTACCACGGCCGTGCCAAGGGTGCCATGGGCCCGCGATCGGTGCCCACCGATCGCGGGCAGCGGGCCCGATGCCCGCGCACTATTTGTCCTTCCGCCGCCCCGCAGTATCAATACGCGGGGCGGCTGAGGGGCAACCCGGACCGCGCATGCGCGGGTTTCGTGCAAAAACGCGATGACGTCACCCGCGCATGCGCGGGTGGAGTCTTCCCACCTGCGCATGCGCGGCTGACGTCATATGACGCGTCAGCCGCCGCTAAGTCCGACAAGCGGGCTTAACGATTTTCGTTAAGCCCGACTTGTCGGAGCCTCCGACGTCGGGCTGCTAGCCCCGACGGGGGACCAGAATCGGTCCCCCGTCGGGAAGGGGCGCGATGCCGTAAAACCCGCCCGGGTTTTACGGCAGTTTGACGATTTCTCCCGTTTTGGGAGAATTTCGCCCTTAATGTCTCAGCAGCCAAAGTGCTTTTGACCACTCTTCTTATTTTCTTTGTTTCCCATATAAGAGGGCAACATTTACCATTGTTCCCCAAAAGAAAAATTCTAAAACCGCCTGCGCTTGAAACTCCATCACATAAATTTGCATAGGACGCATCACTATAAACTATGAGTTTCAAATGCCTAGGATCACCTAAAACAGAGAACTTCAAAACACACTCCTGCATTTTAGTTTGGCCAATACTTTATTTGCTCTTATTATGTCTTCCACTTTGGGATCATTCATCTTTGTACTCAACTCTAAAACATCAAAACTCACGTCTGGTCTAGTCTGTCTTCCTAACCAGTCCAGTTGCCCAATTAAACTTCACAGTTGCTCTATTTTCCGGAACTTATCAAAATCCGACCATGCTTCATACGCACTTAACAAGTCATCTTTCTTATAAATCTTGTCCATATAAAGTAATAAAGTCGCCAGACCTTCTTCTGAGTCTAACTCCTTCAACTCCAGCTCAGAAAGCACTTTGTTTCGGATTTTACTGCCATATGGTAAAGAAAGAGCCAATGCCATACCTTGTTTTCTCTTTCCTAAAGCAGTCACCTTAGTCCACATAACTACTGCACTTCTCCATTGGTCGTATGATTCCCTTTCAGAAAATAGGGGAGGATAATCATAACCAGCTTTCTTTGTCCTGGGTTCAGCCATGTTTCCCTTTTTTTTCACTCCTTGGTTTGATCTGGAAAAATTGTATCTTTCAAGCCTTCACATTTACACAGCAACCATCCTCTGCTACCATTGTTAACATGTACTAGATGCTGTGGTATGAAGAGGCAAGAGTTCAGCTCCTTTTTCACCAACACGCCTTTAATCGTTCAAACTCACTCTGCACAGAACTCTACAGATCATCACAAGTTCAAGAGTCCACCTGAAGCCCCGTTACATATCAGTGTCAATCATTGAACACTTAACATAAATGAGACAATCATTGAACACTTAACATAAATGAGACAACTAATTGCAATGTCTCTTAACCCATTACTTAACATCTACCAATAAAAGCTAACACACCGTACGCCTTCTTAACAACCCTCTCAGCCTGGGTGGCAACTTTCAGGGATCTATGTACATGGACACCGGGATCTCTCTGCTCATCCACCAAGAATCTTACCATTAGCCCAGTACACATTGAGTCTGCAACGACCCTCTGAAAGAGCACCATACCCAAGCCCACTTCCCCGCCATATCCTTGCAATCTCGTAGCCCCACCTAACCTTTGGACACTAAGGGGCAATTTATCAGGGCCAATCTACCTAACTCACACATCTTTGGACTGTGGGGTGGAAACTGGAGCACCCGGAGGAAACCCACACAGACATAGGGAGAAAGTGCAAATTCCACACACACAAACCCATGGGTGGAGTTGAACCCTGGTTTCTGGCGCTGTGAGGCAGCAGTGCTAACCACTGTGCCACCGTGCTGTGTCCAAAGGTTTGGTGGTGTTGCAGGGATAGGGTGAGGGAGTGGGCCTAGGTGGGTTGCAATCGGAGAATCGGTCATATGGTAAAAAAAGAGCCAATGCCATACCTTGGTCTCCTTCTGCATTGTAGGGATTCTATGATTGCAACTCTAGGAAATTATGAGGGTGAAAACTTGTCAGTGTATCAGAATCACAGAATTGTTACGGAGCAGAAGGAGGCCATTCAACCCATCGTCTGTGCACCAGCTCTCCAAATGAGCATCACGACTTAGTGCCATTCCCCTACTCCCTCCCATGCACGCTATTTCTATTCAAATTTGGGCAGCACGGTAGCACAAGTGGATAGCACCGTGGCTTCACAGCGCCAGGGTCCCAGGTTCGATTCCCTTCTGGGTCACTGTCTCTGTGCGGAGTCTGCACGTTCTCCCCGTGTCTCCATGGGTTTCCTCCGGGTGCTCAGGTTTCCTCCCACAGTCCAAAGATGTGCAGGTTAGGTGGATTAGCCATGATAAATTAAGGGAAGTAATGTTTGAAGCAGCGGACACCAGGTTATGTGGAGCGAGCAGAGCATTAGGTTGTGTTTGGATTGATCAAGAACGCGCACAAACTAAAGGTATGCAATGTAAAATCCTTTTGTTCGGCGTGAGGCAGTTAAGATGCTATGCAGCCTGAAGAAAAACAAACAAAGAATGAAATGGGGCTATTTTTCCTTAGAATCGAGGAGATTGTATGTTGAGATCCAGTGTTTGAAATTATAAAGTGACAGGGCTGATGGACAGGACAACCTTTTCCCAGTAAGTGGTGGAGAATGAGATCATTTATAATACAAGATTAAGTTTGGTGTGGAGATGCCGGCGTTGGACTGGGGTGGGCACAGTGAGAAGTCTTACAGCACCAGATTAGAGTCCAACAGGTTTGTTTCGAATCACTAGCTTTTGGAGCACTGCTCCTTCCTCAGGTGAATGATTCATCTGAGGAAGGAGCAGTGCTCCAAAAGCTAGTGATTCGAAACAAACCTGTTGGACTTTAATCTGGTGTTGTAAGACTTCCTACCAAGATTTTGTTTTGCAGAGAACAGTAGAATTTTTTTCAGGCAGAAGGATATGAGGTGAAGTGGAATGTACTACCAACTGAAGCAAAATCTGTTTAACAATTAAGAATAGCTTTGATAGGTGGCTGAAAGAAAAGACAATAACAGAATAGAAGAATAGGGTGAGTATATGGAATCAGAATCGCTGCTTCAAGCATCACCACAGATTAAGCCAGACCCAGACAGGCCAGCAGCGCGGGTTCAATTCCCGTATCAGCCTCCCCGAACAGATGTTGGGATGTGGCGACTAGGGGCTTTTCACAGTAACTTCATTTGAAGCCTACTTGTGACATTAAGTTATTTTCATTTCATTTCATTTCAAATGCCTTGTTTGCGTACAGGCGTTTATTTAAACCAATGTATTTATTTAAATTATTATTTATTCAAACCAATAGGAGTCGTATGCTTAAAGATCACCGTTTAAGTCACACGAGTTATCCAACTCTAGAATGATTAACAATTTGGGTGCTGCAGAACTCGGGTTACACTCAAAGTTAATCTTTCACTTTATTGACGTTTCTGTGTTTTTATAGATTATGGTTGAGATTTTCCACAGTCAACTGGGGCAGTGTATTTGGTCGCGTGATTAGAAAGTCTCACGATAAGGCCCCAGTCGCGGTTCTCAGCGATGTTAATCCAGGACGTGGTTGACCCCCCCCACAAAATAATGATAACAATCCTTATTGTCACATGCTTACATTAACACTGCAATGAAGTTACTGTGAAAATCCCCTAGTCGCCACATTCTGACGCCTGTTTGGGTACACAGAGGGAGAATTCAGAATGTCCAATCCACCTAACAGCATGGGCGCGGTTCTCCCCAGTTATGAAAAATCGGGAAGCTGGCGTCAAAAACGGGCGCGTTTGACGCCAGCCTCCGCCCCCCCCCCCCCCCGACCGGGAACCGATTCTGCTCCCCGGTCGGGGCTAGCATCGCGCGGCCGTGAACACTGGTATCGCGGGCTTAACAAATTTCGTTACGCACATGCGTGAAACCTGCGCATGCGCAGGCCAGTATGCCCCTCAGCCGTCCTGCGAATGGATCCAGCAGGGCGGCGGAGGGAGAAAGAGTGCGCGGGGTAAGTACCCGCTGCCCGCGATCGGTGCCATAGTTCCCCAGATCGGGACTTTACGGCCGTTTTTACGAACGGTCAGACCAGGTGTGTTTTACGTTCATAAAAACGGCCGTAAAGGCCTTGGAAATCGGCCCATCGGCCAGGGGAGAATCGCTGCTCGCCGTAAAAAAACGGCGAGCAGCGATTCGTGTCGGGGGGCGGCCGTGGGGGGGGGGGGGGGGGAGAATAGCGGGAGGGCGTCGGACCAGGGTGTCCGTTAAAATTTACGCCGCCCGCTATTCTCCGATTTTTCGTAAGTCCGGAGAATTGCGCCCCACGTCTTTCGGGACTTGTGGGAGGAAACCGGAGCACCCAGAGGAAACCCAAAAAAACACGAGGGGAACGTGCAGACTCAGCACAGACAGTGACCCAAGCCGGGAATCGAACCTGGAACACCTGGAGTTGTGAAACAACAGTGCTAACCACTGTGCTACCATGCTGCTATCAATAGCTATCAATAGTGGCCGTGTTTCCAGCCGTCAAATGTCGGGAAATTAATTTTTTTAAATGTAAATTTAGAGTATCCATTTCTTTTTTTCCCAATTAAGTGGCAATTTATCGAGGCCAATCCACCGACCCAGCATATCTTTTCGGGCTGTCGGGGTGAGACCCACGCAGACACGGGGAGAATGTGCAAATTCCCCTTGGACAGTAACGCCGGACCGGGATCGAACCTGGGTCCTCAGCGCCATGAGGCAGCAGTGCTAAACACTGCTCCACCGTGCTGCCCGTCAGGAACTTATTTGAAGAAACTTGCGACTCATTATTGTGGCCATATACCGGAGGAACCATCCTGGTGAAAAACAATCGAGAAATCAGCTGTGCACTTGGAAAAGCTTTTCCCTATTGAGCATTCCCCTGCAATTGAAACCATTCAGCATCAGCTCCATTGACATGTTTGGAATCTAGCTTTTGAAGCATTTATATCCACTCAAGCAACACAAATTCCTGACTGATTGATGCAGACTGCAAAATTATTTGGGTTTTATGGGGCTGCAGAACAACTGGGCAAGTTAGAGAATCCCCTTACGAGAGGTAGACATGGAACTGAGGGAAGCACTCAGAATTCTTTGCATTGTAGTTATTCAAGCTCTGAGCAGTAATCCTCATGCTCCAAGCTAACCACATGGTTTTGGAGAAAAGCAAATTACTGTGGATGCTGGAATCTGAAACGAAAGGGAAAATGCTGGAAAATCTCAGCAAGTCTGGCAGCATCTGTAGGGAGAGGAAAGAGCTAACGTTTTGAGTCCGATGACTCTTTGTCAAAGCATAGTTTTGGAGTGGGTGTTTGGATAATATTTGGGCCTGAGCTGAGAGCACAGGATGAACTCGAATGGCCGAAGGTATAGTCACCAGTCATGTGGTGTGGGGCTGAGGTGGGTGGGGTTTGGTCAAGCATCAAGCAAACGAAAGACTGGTCATCCAATTGATGGTCATGACTTTCCAGCTTGCGTGAAGGGACCTTGAGACACAGCCGGAGACTTAGATAGAGAATACAGCACAGAACAGGCCCTTCGGCCCACGATGTTGCGCCGAACTTTTGTCCTAGGTTAATCATAGAATTTTGGACAATTTTTTATGGCAAATTCACCCAACCTGCACATCTTTGGACTGTGGGAGGAAACCGGAGTACCCGGAGGAAACCCACACAGTCACGGGGAGGATGTGCAGACTCCACACAGACAGTGACCCAAGTCGAAATCGAACTTGGGAGCCTGGAGCTGTGAAGCAATTGTGCTATCCACAATGCTACCGTGCTGCCCTTAAGAAGTTAACCTACACTCCGTTATTCTACTCTAATCCATGTACCTATCCAATAGCCGCTTGAAGGTCCCTAACGTTTCCGACTCAACTACTTCCACAGGCAGTGCATTCCATGCCCCCACTACTCTCTGGGTAAAGAACCTACCTCTGACATCCCCTCTATATCTTCCACCATTTATCTTAAATTTATGTCCCCTTGTAATGGTGTGTTCCACCCGGGGAAAAAGTCTCTGACTGTCTACTCTATCTATTCCCCTAATCATCTTATAAACCTCTATCAAGTCGCCCCTCATCCTTCTCCGTTCTAATGAGTAAAGGCCTAGTACCCTCAACCTCTCCTCGTATGACCTACTCTCCATTCCAGGCAACATCCTGGTAAATCTCCTTTGCACCTTTTCCAAAGCTTCCACATCCTTCCTAAAATGAGGCGACCAGAACTGCACGCAGTACTCCAAATGTGGCCTGACCAAGGTTTTGTACAGCTGCATCATCACCTCACGGCTCTTAAATTCAATCCCTCTGCTAATGAACGCTAGCACTCCATAGGCCTTCTTCACAGCTCTATCCACTTGAGTGGCAACTTTCAAAGATCTATGAACATCGACCCCAAGATCTCTCTGCTCCTCCACATTGCCAAGAACCCTACCGCTAAACTTGTATTCCGCATTCATATTTGTCCTTCCAAAATGGACAACCTCACACTTGTCAGGGTTAAACTCCATCTGCCACTTCTCAGCCCAGCTCTGCATTCTATCTATGTCTCTTTGAAGCCGACAACAGCCCTCCTCACTATCCACAACTCCACCAATCTTCGTATCATCTGCAAATTTACTGACCCACCCTTCAACTCCCTCATCCAAGTCGTTAATGAAAATCACAAACAGCAGAGGACCCAGAACTGATCCCTGCGGTACACCACTGATAACTGGGCTCCAGGCTGAATATTTTCCATCCACCACCACTCTCTGTCTTCTATCGGTTAGCCAGTTTGTTATCCAACTGGCCAAATTTTCCACTATCCCATGCCTCCTTACTTTCTGCACAAGCCTACATTGGGGAACCTTATCAAATGCCTTACTAAAATCCATGTACACTACATCTACTGCTTTACCTTCATCCACATGCTTGGTCACCTCCTCAAAGAAGTCAATAAGACTTGTAAGGCAAGACCTGCCCCTCACAAATCCGTGCTGACTATCCCTAATCAAGCAGTGCCTTTCCAGATGCTCAGAAATCCTATCCCTCAGTACCCTTTCCATTACTTTGCCTACCACCGAAGTAAGACTAACTGGCCTGTAATTCCCAGGGTTATCCCTATTCCCTTTTTTGAACAGGGGCACGACATTCGCCACTCTCCAATCCTCTGGTACCACCCCTGTTGACAGCGAGGACGAAAAGATCATTGCCAATGGCTCTGCAATTTCATTTCTTGCTTCCCATAGAATCCTTGGATATATCCCGTCAGGCCCGGGGGACTTGTCTATCCTCAAGTTTTTCAAAACGCGCAACACATCTTCCTTCCTGACAAGTATCTCCTTGAGCTTATCAGTCTGTTTCACACTGTCCTCTCCAACAATATGGCCCCTCTCGTTTGTAAATACTGAAGAAAAATACTTGTTCAAGACCTCTCCTATCTCTTCAGACTCAATACACAATCTCCCGCTACTGTCCTTGATCGGACCTACCCTCGCTCTAGTCATTCTCATAAATAAACTTAACCAAGAGAGAGGTCCTTCGGTGGCAAATGCTGACCCGCATGTCTCTCTCTTTGATACTGCAGTGAGGAGATGATGAAGAACATGGAGCCTGGTGATCTCATTGCCTGACTCATGGCTTATAGGCAGGATCGAAGAAGGAACAGAATGTGACAGAGGTGCCTGTCTCATCAAAGGGAGGAGCACAACCCTCAAGATCAAGGGGCCGCAGGGCCACTTCACATGTAGAGGAAGATCCACAGAATTCTGTAATTCATAGACAAATCGCTAGACCCAGGTTACATAGACGGCACTTGTCCCACCTGCAGATGAACAAAAATTAATGTTGCCGAAGACAGTGATTGTCATGGGAACTGGTCACTCACATATTCCACCTTTTGCAGGATTTAACACCTTGGCACATGAGGACATTGACTGCCAGTGGAATTGAAATTAACGCTGTGCTCCATTTCTAAGGCAGTAGCCCCTTCCAGGACTCCAAAGACAAGCGGCATGTGAGCCACAAGGGCTTTGGGCCTTCACTCGCTCAATGTTCATCTGGTCTGTGACTATAATGTACGGATAATGCAGTTCTGCACACAGTACCCAGGGAGCACCTGGGTCTCACCCATACTCAGCAGATCTCGGATCCCTGGTATCGTCCAGGGTCCACAGAGGTTCCAGGGCTGGTTCCTCGAGGACAAAATCTATCTACAGAGGATGTGGCTGAGAAAGTACAATGAGGCTCAAGCCAAAACATGGAATTTGGTGGAGCACAAAATTGGGATCCTAAAAATTAGGTTACGATGCCTTGACAGATCTGGTGGAGCACACGCCGCAGATGGTGTCATACACCATTGTGGCTTATTGCAGACTGGGCCAGTGATGCAAAGGGGAGGGTATCTGGATGATGAGAAAATGGAAGAGCTTCACGTCTCCTTTAAAGAGGAGTAATTGGAATGTGAGGTGGGTGATAAGCTCCTGGAAGCTCAGGATGCAGGCGATGAGGCCATGGCTCTGGGCAGACAAGGCAGGCATGCCCTTCAGGCCCTGATAGCTGCAGGATTCCCCTAGTTGGATGATGTTCAGTGAGGATTTTCCAGAGAGCACAAGGTGGCAACTGGGAGCCCCCGGCACCCATCTAGCAGAGGTCAGCTCACTCACGCTGTGCGCAGAGACTTATCTCATGCAAACCATGCTGGAATACAGTGGAAACATGGACTTCAGAAGGACTTCATCCTTTTGTACGCACAATTCCCTGTCTCCTCCAGAATTACATCTTCATCTGTTCGTAGGACAACAGGAAATGGTGGAGAGGGTGGTGGGGGGGGGGGGGGGGGGGGGGAGGGGGGGTGCGTGCTGCTCAGCCCCCTCCCCCGAAAGATGCTCAAAGCACACATAGCATCACGTGACATATTCTTGTAGTAAACACAATTAGCATCAAGGTGCGAGGATCACTGATCTAGACAGTGACTCTTTGGGACAGGATATCAGAGGGTTTATCAGTGCACAGAGAGACCCTGGTCTGTGGCTCGTAACTTCATTTTGTTCAGACACCAAGGTTTCACTTCTGGATGACCTAAACACACCTCATCAAAACAAGGAGCTATAGACAAGGAGAAATAATTATGCAGGGAGGGGGGGATTTTCCATGTCCACATCAAGCAAATGGGAACACTGGCACAAAATCCCGCGAGAATTGGAAAATGGGAATCTCTCCAGTGAGATGATTTTCTGATTTTCGCCGCCCCACCCCCTCCCCCGTTGGTGACATGATGAGGCGCCTGCCCAGGAAGGTCGCAACCTCATTTCAATACATTAACATCCCAGTAGTGGCTTCCATGCAGCATCGCTCTCCACATTCGGAATTCCTGTCACATTGGCGAGGTTCACAACAGGGTTTTAAAAATAGGAACCAGATGAAGGTAACCCTTTGGGGCACACAATAAGTATTGTGGTATTTTAAAAGAAGAGCTTTCAGACCACTAAGGTACAAAACAAACAAGAGCTTTATTGGTAATATGTTGGCACACAGGCTGCAAATGTAGAGCGACAGTTAGCCTGCCCAAACCTGCCGAAGATGTCATCAGTACATCACATGATCGAACTCTTAAAGTGACCCTGTTTTAGTAACAAAAATGAATACATTATGATCCTGGACCGACCCCAACAGTTGCTAGGAGATCTTACAGAAACCCCAAACTTTTATTTCATTTGTAAGACTGTAAAGAGAGGATGCTTCGCTCCAGGAGTGATTCCATGCACAAATGGGGATGTGATATATTAAAACAAATGTTAGTACTAACACAATATTATTAACGTTAACATCAAAAGAAAATAGATCACAATGACCAGTTAAACAATGCTAAATAATGGCAATGAAACAGTAAATCCTAACTGCTATCTTTTATCTCCACTCAAGCAAAACCCATCTCGGGTCAAAATCCGCTTTTAAATACAATTAGCCAACCCAGGACTACGTGCTGTAAAGAGATGTTTTGGATAAACCACTTTGAGAGAGAGAACAAAGAAAAGTACAGCACAGGAACAGGCCCTTCGGCCATCCAGGCCTGCGCCGAACATGCTGCCCGTCTAAACTAAAATCTTCTACACTCCCGGGGTCCATATCCCTGTATTCCCATGCTATTCATGTATTTGTCAAGATGCCCCTTAAATGTCACTATCATCCCTGCTTCCACCACCTCCGCCAGCAGCGAGTTCCAGGCACCCACTACCCTCTGTGTAAAAAACTTGCCTTGTACATCTCCTCTAAACCTTGCCCCTCGCACCTTAAACCTATGGCCCCTAGTAATTGACCCCTCTACCTGGGAAAAAGCCTTTGAGTATCCACTCTGTCTATGCCCCTCATAATTTTGTCGACCTCTATCAGGTCGCCCCTCAATCTCCGTCGTTCCAGTGAGAACAAACCGAGTTTATTCAACCGCTCCTCATAGCTGATGCCCTCCATACCAGGCAACATCCTGGTAAATTTCTTCTGCACCCTCTCTAAAGCCTTCACATCCTTCCGTTAGTGTGGCGACCAGAATTGAACACTATATTCCAAGTGTGGCCTAAATAAGGTTCTATACAGCTGCAACATGACTTGCCAATTCTTATACTCAATGCCTCGGCCAATGAAGGCAAGCATACCGTATATCTTCTTGACTACCTTCTCCAACTCTGTTGCCCCTTTCAGTGACCTATGGACCTGTACACCTAGATTTCTCTGACTGTCAATACTCTTGAGGGTTCTACCATTCACTGTATATTCCCTACCTGCATTAGACTTTCGAAAATGCATTACCTCACATTTGTTTGATTAAACTCAATCTGCCATCTCTCCGCCCAAGTCTCCAAACGATCTAAATCCTGCTATATCCTCTGACAGTCCTCATCGCTATCCGGAATTCCACCAACCTTTGTGTCATCTGCAAACTTGCTAATCAGACCAGTTACATTTTCCTCCAAATCATTTATATATACTACGAACAGCAAAGGTCCCAGCACTGATCCCTGTGGAACACCACTAGTCACAGCCCTCCAATTAGAAAAGCACCCTTCCATTGCTACTCTCTGCCTTCTATGACCTTGCCAGTTCTGTATCCAAATTGCCAGCTCACCCCTGATTCCGTGTGACTTAACCTTTTGACCAGTCTGCCATGAGGGACCTTGTCAAAGGCCTTATTGAAGGCCATATAGACAACATCCACTGCCCTACCTGCATCAATCATCTTTGTGACCTCTTCGAAAAACTCTATCAAGTTAGTGAGACACAACCTCCCCTTCACAAAACTGTGCTGCCTCTCGCTAATACGTCCATTTGCTTCCAATTGGGAGTAGATGCTGTGTCGAAGAATTCTCTCCAGTAATTTCCATACCACTGACGTAAGGCTCACCGGCCTGTAGTTCCCTGGATTATCCTTGCTACCCTTTTTAAACAAATGAACAACATTGGCTATTCTCCAATCCTCAGGGACATCACCTGAAGATGCTTCAAGATCCAGCTGCAGATTCTTGCCTGTGTCAACTGTTGTTTAACCTGCGAACCCTTTCAGAAACTGCTGCTTTGTCACAGGCAAAATGTATTTAACTAACCTGTTTGGAGGAAAGTTGCTGGTCTGTGCACAGTCAAATCTCTCACTGAACACAAACCCAAAACTGAAACTCAACATCTGACTGCTTCAATCTCTGACTCCTCCCATAAACTACCTGATCTTAAAAAAGACAAGCACAATGGGTTCATTTGGAAGACAGTGATCTCCTGCTGGAGCTGAATTGCAATCAGTTTACCATTCCCCTGGGAGTGCAAACGGGTCAGCAATTCAGTGTTCCACACCATGCAAACTTATGCATGGCTTGGAATACAAGGGATTCCCAGGGCAACAAATCAGCCCAAAGCCTCCGCTCAGCAGCTCCCCGCCCCCCAGGTTGCCTCGGCAGCCCCGCCTACCCCCAGGTACGGGGGTGACCCGCCTCCACCAGGAACCTCTGTATTCGGGAGACCCCCATTGAGATCTCGTAACACGGGACTCCCCCCCCCCCCCCCCCAGGGATATATATATATATATATATATATATAATTATTGGGGTTACGCTGCTGATTTATATGTAGTTACTCTGCTGATTTTTATCTAGTTATTGGGTTAAAGTGCTGATTTCTACATAGTTATTGGGGTGACTCTGTTGATTTATATATAGTTATTGGGGTTACTCTGCTGGTTTGTATGTAGTTATTGTGGTTACTCTGCTGGTTTGTGTGTAGTTATTGGGGTTACTCTGCTGGTTTATATATAGTTATTGGGGTTACTCTGCTGGTTTGTATGTAGTTATTGGGGGTTACTCTGCTGGTTTATATATAGTTATTGGGGTTACTCTGCTGGTTTGTGTGTAGTTATTGGGGTTACTCTGCTGGTTTGTGTGTAGTTATTGGGGTTACTCTGCTGGTTTATATATAGTTATTGGGGTTACTCTGCTGGTTTGTGTGTAGTTATTGGGGTTACTCTGCTGGTTTGTGTGTAGTTATTGGGGTTACTCTGCTGGTTTGTGTGTAGTTATTGGGGTTACTCTGCTGGTTTGTGTGTAGTTATTGGGGTTACTCTGCCTCTTTGCTGCCCTGTGCTTTCATGAATGAGGGGCTAGTGCTGCCCTTTGACCCAGCGAAGCCTCACTTCCGGTTGGAGACGTGGCCGCCGCCGCCATCTTTCCGGCGCTCTGACCCGCGCCGAGAGCCCGCCCGCCGCTGCTGCTGCCCGATCACCCGCCGTACCGAGCAGAGAGACAGGCCTCCACACGACGCCGAGATGGTGAGGACGTGCGAAGCGGCCCGTTCCAGTTTCCCTCGCTCCCCGCCGCCGCTTGCCGGGCTGAGGCAGGTCCAGGCTGAGCCTAAGCTGCTAGGCCGCAGTCCCCGGCCTGATCCAGGGATCTCATCCCGGTGAGAGTGAGTGCAGCCGGGTTCCACTCAGCCAGAGTCCGCCTGCTCTGACCGCGCTGGCGGTTTAAACAGGACTTTGTTTTTTTTGGGGGGGGTTGAACTTGTCCCTCCCTCAGTCCGCATTCTCCCCTCTAGCCGTGTCAGTGCACAGGCTGGCAAGCTGCTAAAGTTTATCAGGGGCCCCTTGACAACCAACCTCAAATGTTTGGTGGGGTGTTTATTGATTTTATTTATTTTGCAGCTGCTGTATTTCCAACAGTTCTGTTTCAAACACCGCGTCCACCTTTTCTTTCTCTTGGTTATTAAGTTTGTTTCGCACCTTCCTCCTCCTCCCTTTGGACACTCAGCACCCAAAACTGACACATCATCACTTCGCCTGAAAACAGTTCAAGATGGAACTGTACAAAAGCTCACCTACCTGCGCTACCCGGGAGTCAATGAAGCTGAGGTTTAAAATCAGATGCATTTTTTAAAGCAACGTTATTCTGGTCACCTATCCTCATGTTTGTACAGGTTCTAAACATCAATGGCAGAAGTTAGTCTAAGGTACAGTCGGTGAACTTTGTTGTCATTAAAATATATGTCACCAATCGTATGAATATTTGTTTTATCGTATGGGGCAGCACGGTAGCATTGTGGATAGCACAATCGCTTCACAGCTCCAGGGTCCCAGGTTCGATTCCGGCTTGGGTCACTGTCTGTGCGGAGTTTGCACGTTCTCCCCGTGTGTGCGTGGGTTTCCTCCGGAGCTCCGGTTTCCTCCCACAGTCCAAAGATGTGCGGGTTAGGTGGATTGACCATGATAAATTGCCCTTAGTGTCCAAAATTGCCCTTAGTGTTGGGTGGGGCTACTGAGTTATGGGGATAGGGTGGAGGTGTTGCCCTTGGGTAGGGGGTAGGGTGCTCTTTCCAAGAGCCGGTGTAGACTCGATGGGCCGAGTGGCCACCTTCTGCACTGTAAATTCTATGTAAAGTTTCTTGTGGTTATACTATTCCTGTGGGAAAATTAAAACGTTAGCTTCCACCTGTTTATCTCCGGATAGTATAAAGTGGAGCTGTGTTAATGTGATCATGTCTTGTTAACTGTCTGACAAATGTTAGGATTTGTATGTCTATATAGCTTCTTTGTTGATCAGAAGCTACAATTTACATTTTGAAATGGTGCAAGGTGAGATTTTGCTGCAGTTTTGGAATAGAAATGTGGAAAGTCGTGCTATTTGGTGCTCAGTGAGTGACACCTTTTCCCCACTTCCTTTCATGGAATCATAGAGTTCCCACAGTGCAGAATTAGGCCATTTGGCCCATCGAGTCTGCACTGAATCTGCAAGAGTTCTCTACCTAGCCCCACTCCCAGCCCCGTCCCCACAACCCTGTAACCTAACCTGCACATCTTTGGACACTCGGGCAATTTAGCATGGCAAAGCCATCTCACCTGCACATCCTTGGACTGAGCGAGGAAACCGGAGCACCTGGAGGAAACCCATGAAGACACTGGGAGAACATGCAAACTCCACACAGACAGTCACCCAAGGTCAGAATCCCTGATGCTGTGAGGCAACAGTCCACTGCACCACCCTCTGCCACCCTCTACTGAGTTAACTGATCTTGGTCAAGACAACAATTGGCCAAAGTGCCCCTCAGCTAGAGAACAGTGTGGAAATCAACCAGGATGCCTGCCCCAGTTGTCTATGCTGTAAAGTGCATTTGTGCTGAGCACAGAATTGGATTTGACTGTGATTTTATGGCCTCTCCAACCCTTGCACATTTGAGTGGCTGGCCATTACCAATAAAGGTCAAGTCAGTGTTGCTAGAACTCCATTCCTAACAACACTTTAGATTTATTGGCACGTGTACCGAAGTACAGTGAAACGTATTGTTCTGTGTGCAGTCCAGGCAGATCACTCCATGCATGAAAACATAGAACACATGATAAATACATGAGGATACATAATGAAAATACATAAACATAGCGGGTGAAGCATACGGTGCTAATATGGCATATACTGTACCTACAGCACATGAAAACTGTTCAAGGATGTGGCTTACCGCCATCTCGGGGGCAATTGGAAAGGCCAGTGAAACCCACTTTCCATGACTGAATAAAAAAACAGCCTGGAAAATATCTGTTTCTTTAAGTGTTGAAGGGCTGTCAGCAATGTGGAAACAGGATTCAACACATTCTGGATAAAGAAAGCAGTAGAAAATGTGGATAGAAATGCAAAAGATGTATTTTCTATATCAATTAAGGACGGTGATATTAACAAAGAATGCTTAGTTTTTTAAGATCAATTTAGTGTACCCAATTCATTTTTTTTTCCAATTAAGGGGCAATTTAGTGTGTTCAATCCACCTACCTTGCACATCTTTGGGTTCTGGGAGCCAAACCCATTCAAACACGGGGAGAATGTGCAAACTCCACACGGAGAGTGACCCAGAGCCGGGATCGAACCTGGGAGCTCGGCGCCGTGAGGCAGCAGAGCTAACCCACTGCGCCACTGTGCTGCCAAAGAATGCTTAGTTAAGTATATTCAAAACTAATAGATCTTTGAGCGCCAAGAGGTATGGGGAAAGGATGCAAAATGAAGATAAAAGATCAGCCATATTCTCCCCATGTCTGTGTGGGTTTCACCCCCACAACCCATAAGATGTGCTGGTTAGGTGGATTGGCCTCGCTAAATTGCCCCTTAATTGTAAAAACAAAATTGGCTACTCTAAATTACGGGGGGAAAAATCAGCCATAATGTGGTTGAATGGCGGAACGGTTTTGAGGAGCCATGGGGCATACTCCATTTAATATTCTTTACCAGAGTGCTTGGAGCTGGCATTGAGGGTACAGGTGTAGGTGGAGCAACATCCGTGTTTCATTGGCTCGATATAGAATAGTGACACATAGAGATTTTCTGTCATGCATGTCTCTAACTCAGTGGGTGGAATTCTTCCAAGCTCCCGCCGATTGTGTTTGATGGTGGATGTGGGCAAGAAGGGCCAGAAATTGGTTTCATGCTGGCATGAATTTACAGCAGAATCTTCGCTGATGCCCACCTCAGAATATTCCTGGAGAGCTATCTTCATTTTCAAGTGGTCCACCTTTTTTCTCCAGCAATAGATCAGCAATGTTGGATACCTCTTTAATATGGCACATGGACGTGACAGTTGACTATGCGCCATTCAGGCCTTCTCCGTCATTGAATATGGCGTGAAGCACCCGGGTGTGTCATGGAAGATTTGACATGTCTTCCTAACACTAGTGGAAACATTCCACGTTTCCACCCCGCCACGGTACTTAGTCTCATCTCAGCCACTTGTCGTGCCATAGGTGGATACCAGTATTTGCATATTTTATTTGCATGTTTCAGACCTTGAAAACCGGTAGATCTTGTCTCTCCGATTCCTGAACTATTTGCCAATGGGAAAAGAGAGCAAATTGACTTTACAAAACTGCAGGCTCAACATAGGAAACGATATACAAGGCAATCTAAAGATGGATGACCCTTCCTGGTCTCCTCCTGAGAGCCCCATCACCACAGATGCCAGTCTTAGTCAATTCTATTCACTCCACGTAATATCAAGAAATGGCTGAAGCTACTGAGTTCAGCAAAGGTGATGGGCCCTGAGAATATTCCATCTGCGGTCCTGAAGACTTGTGTTCTAAAACTAGTCCCATCCCTAGTCAAGTTGTTCCAGTGCAGAAACAGCACTGGCATCTACCTGACTGGAAAATTTTCCAGATGGCAAACTTTCTCCAAAAAGCAGGACAAATCCAATTGTGGCCCCATCAATCTACTCTCATCATCAGGAAAGTGATGGAAGGTGTCGCAAGCGACATTTGCACAGCAATAACTTGCTCGCTGTGGGCCGCTCTGCTCCTGACTTAACACAGCCTTGGTCCAAACATGGACAGAAGAGCTGAACTTGGAGGCTGTGTGAATTTGGCTGCCTTCAAAATCAATTTGCCATTTGACGAGTGTAGCATCGAGGCGTCTGAGCAAGGTTTAAGTCAATGGAAATTGGGGAAATCTCTCCACTGGCTGGAGCAGTACCTAGCACAAGGAAGGTGGTCATGTTGAAGGACGATCTCAGTCTTGGGACATCCTGCAGGGGTTCCTCGGGTAGTGTCCTGGCCCAAGCTGCTTCACTGTAAGGTGAGAAATGGGGATGTTTGATTTTTTTCTTTTTCAAATTTAGAGTATCCAATTAAGGGGCAATTTAGTGTAGCCAATCCACCTAACCTGCACATCTTTGGGTTGTGGGGGTGAAACCCACGCAGACACAGAGAGTGTGCAACTCTGCACAGTGACCCGGGCTGGGATCGAACCCGGGTCCTCAGCGCCATAGGCAGCAGTGCTAACCACTGTGCCGCCTTGCTGCCCTGAGATGTTTGATGATGATTTCTCAATGTTCACCATTTGCAACTCCTCATACTGAAGCAGTCCAGGTCCATAAACAGCAACACATGGACAATGTTCAGGCTTGGTCTGATAAGTGGCTAGTTACATTCATGTCACACATGCCAGACAGTGACCATTTCCAACAAGAAAGAATCTAACTATTTCCCCATGAAAATCAATAGTATTTTCATTGTTGAATCCCACACCATCAACACGGGGTTCCGCTTAACCAGAAACTGAACTGGGCCAGCCATTTCAATACCGTGGCTACAAGAACAGGTCAGATGTGGAATACTGCAGTGAGTAACTCCCTTCCTGTTCCTCCAAAGATTGTCCACCATCTGCAAGGCATAAGAATATGATTTAATAATCTCCACCTGCCTGGATGAGTGCAGCTCCTCCAACATTGAAGAAACTTGATACCATCCAGGGCAAAGCAGGCTACTTGATTGGTGTACCATCGACAAAATGGACTGCAGCCACTTGCCAAGCTTTTTTCTTTTTGCACCTTTCTGTGACCTCCAACACCTTGGAAGGGCAAGAGTTGCATGAGAACATACTCACCTGTAAGTTCCCTCTTGAGCCACACACCATTCCTTCACTTACTGGGTCAATATCCTGGAACCCTGCATTAACAGAACTGTTGGTGTATCTACTACACCCATGTAAACTGCAGTAGCTCAAGAGGACAGCCCACTGCCACGTTATCAAGGGTAATTTCAAATGCATAACAAATGCTTACCTTGTCAGTGATGTGCTCATCCCTTGGACAAATTTTAAAAATAAATTACTTCAGTATTATAATTACTGTGGAACAAAGTCTGAACAGGCAGGCATTCCTTTCATTTTTTTAAAAGTCTGTGGCCTGGTCTATTTAAAAACCTTCAAGATTATGAAAGGATTTGATAGGGTGCACATGGGAATAATATTTCCAGTTCTGGGGAGTTACAAATAAATGATTGTCACAAAGAAATCCAATAGGGAATTTCAGAGTAAGTTTTCTCCAGAGTGGTTAAAATGTGGAATTTTGAACAAAAATATCTAGGGTGGCATACCAGTACAGAACAAAGGGAATGCTGCATTGTTAGAGCTACCCTCGTTTGAATGAGATGTTACACTTTGCTGCGCTGTAACTTTTCAGGTGGACATAAAAGATTCTATGGTACTTTTTTTTTCTTTAAAAATTTTTTTTAGAGTAATTTCCAATTTAAGGGGCAATTTAGCGTGGCCAATCCACCTAACCTGCACATCTTTGGGTTGTGGAGGTGAAACCCACGCAGACACGAGGAGAACGTGCAAACTCCACATGGACAGTGACCCAGGGCTGGGATTCGAACCCGGGTCCTCAGCGCCATAGGCATAATGCTAACCACTGTGCCACCGTGCTGCCCCATGGTACTTTTTTAAAGCACCTATCCCACCTATCTTCACCAATATTTATCCTCTGCCAATGATCTGATTGATGTCACATTGAAGGTCTGAATGGCCAACTCCTGCTCTGAAGTCCGATGTTCCTATTGCAGTTTGTATGAACTTACTGTCCACAAATTGGCTGCCACATTTCCTAAACAATGTCAGTGGGTAAAATTATTCATTGGTTCTAAAGGACTTTGTGTTTCCTGAGGTTGTGCTATGGACTAACAAGTAATATAGCAAGAATAGCATAATGCATTTCGGGAAAGGTTGACCAGGGAGAAAGGAATAAGAAGTTGTACTGAAAGGGTGGAGACATCTCATGCAGAGAATAAATACTGATTTGGACCAGTTGCGACGAGCATTTGTTGAATAGAATCCCTGCAGTGCTGAAGGAGGCCATTTGACCCATCAAGACTGCACCGACCGCCCTACCTAGGCCTACTGTACCACCCTATCCCCACCTAACCTTTTGGACCCTAAGAGGCAATTTAGTATGGCCAATCCACCTAACCTGCACACCGTTGGACTGAGAGGGGAAACCGGAGCACCCGGAGGAAACCCACGCAGACACCGGGAGAACTTGCAAACTCGGCACATACAGTGACCCAAGGTTGGAATTCCTGGCGCTGTGAGGCAGTATTGCTTGCCACCGCGGTGCCCCGATTTTATGAACATGGAGTAGGGGAACATGCCAAAAGATGTTAAAGATGCCCAACTGAGCATTGCTCCTTTTTATTTTGTTGGTTATAGCAAGACATGAGAACATCTTTCCTCTGAAGGAAAGCACCTACAGCAATGCAGCACTTTTCTCAATGCACTACTTATTACCTTTTTACAAGTTCCAATCATACTTGAACCCGTAGCCTCCTGACTCGTGAGTTTGTACCACTGAACCAGGCTGACACGAGTCTGAAAGGAAACAGTCATTTCAGCTCTTGAGATAAATTTCTGACTTCCGTCTTCCTATTCAAAATAAAAGCAAGATGTTGTGAATACTCAGCTGGTCAGGCAAAATTCATGGAGAGAGAGAGAAATGAGAACTTTTTAGAGGATTGATGTTTTGTCATAATGAGAAAAGTGCCCTTTATCCATTAGTACTTGTAGTTATCAAAAAACAATGAATCTCGGGTTTAATATTAATAATTGAATTAGCATTAACTCATTTGTGAAGTACACTTCCAAATTTAAAAGCCTAGCTCTAATTTTTGGGTCACGGCCCCTCGTCCCAGTCACCTCCATCCGTCAAAATATTTTCTCTGTCCTATTGTTTTCCTTTAATATCTCAAAAACTTCAATCAAATTACCTGAACTTTTAAAATTTCAGGGAATTCAATCTTCTATTTTTTTCGTTTTTTATTTCTATTGAGATTTAGATTTGGAATTGTGATCATTACATTGTGATCATTTAAAATGGGGAGGAGGAACAATTGTGTATAGGAACACTGCGCTGTAACTCCCGAGTGTCCCAGAGTCATATTGAGGGGGGGTACCATGGAGATGCACTGGGGAACCCTGCTTAGTACTTCACAGGCAAGGGTTTGCATGGCAATTACCCAAAAGTGCAGACTTCCCCGGGGTAATTACCCTGTGCTGGAAACCATTCGAAAATGCGGTTTAAATTGCCAACTTTGCAGGGTTACACCAATAGTTACTCAGAAAAAGTCGGAATTAAAACCTCTTCTAACTTCTGTGTAACTACTGTAAGAACCCAGACAGCCCCCCAACCACCATGGATGTCCCCTGGATCGCTGATTCCTCTCCACTCCCAAAATCCTATCCACTTACCTTCTCCCTGCCCTGTCAAGAACCTTTAAATTTCTTTAATTTAATTTAAAGTACCCAATTCATTATTTTTTCCAATTAAGGGTCATTGTAGCATAGCAAATCCACCTACCTTGCACATCTTTGGGTTGTGGGGCTGAGACCCACGCAGACACAGGGAGAATATGCAAACTCCACACAGACAGTGACAGTGATTCTCTCTTGTTATGAATCAGAGGTAAAGTACGGGGAGAATTTTATTTTGTAGGACGTAATGAGTTTAGTGGCTTTCTTCAGTTGGTGTTTTTCTACTCGTACGTCTTATGCAGCTTTGCTGGTAATCGATCTTGTTTTCCCCTTGAGTGAGAAGCAGGATGGGTGTATTTTTATCTAGATCACTATGAACGTCAATCTCAAAGCAGCTGGTAGGGTGGATTTGATGATGAGTATATGGGCCAATATAGTACCTTTACTTAAAATTCTCTTGGTAGAGAAATACATTTTAAAAATAAATAAATTTTGAATACCCAATTCATTTTTTCCAATTAAGGGGCAATTTAGCATGGCCATTCCACCTTGCCTGCACATCTTTGGGATGTGGGGGCGAAACCGACGCAAACACGCGGACAGTGACCCAGAGCCGGGATCGAACCTGGGACCTTGGGGGGGGGTTATTGTCCTCCATTTTGATGGAGCTGGACTTCGAGGCTGGGGAAGAGCTGGGCTGCCTGGATCTCTCTCCGCCTGAGTTGGAAGGTTTTGCAAAAATCATAAGCATTTGGGAACGGAGTGGCAATCTGACGCTGATTGTCACTGCGAGGAAGTTACAGCCCAATTATTCTTCCTTAATGTAACTGGAACACCAGACAAGCAGCGTACAGCAGATTGGAAGTAGTTTGGTATACCTTAAGTGAGGCAGCAATGCTAGCCAGTGCGCCACTGTGCCGCCCCTTTAAACTAAAATCTTCTACACTTCTGGGGTCCGTTTCCCTCTATCTCCATCCTATTCATGTATTTGTCAAGATGCCATTAAACATCACTATCGTCCCCGCTTCCACCGCTTCCTCCGGCAGCGGGTTCCAGGTACCCACTACCCTCTGTGTTAAAAAAATTACAACTTGCCTCGTACATCTCTAAACCTTGCCCCTCACGTCTGAAACCGATACTTCCTAGTAATGAAACATTCCACACTTCTGCAAGCTTATTAATTTCTAGAGCAACATTATGATTACAAATGCCAAAACTATTTTCGTAATGCTGGTCTCGAAATTAGTGAGCGTAAAGGTGATGGGATAAAAGTGTGCTCAATTACTTAACAAAGTGTTCTGTGAATCACCAAGAATGGCAGGTGTTGTAACAGAATTTTCACACTTGCGCTGTTGATATTCCCTTCTGAGCTTGAATTAAAGGATTTCTTTCATACATAGAAGGAGCTTTATCCCACAACTGATCTGACCTGGAACCTAACTTGGGAAGCTTGGATGGATTGATTTTTTTATTGCCACGTGTACCGAGGTACAGTGAAAAGTATTTTTCTGCGAGCAGCTCAACAGATCATGAAGTACATGGGAAGAAAAGGGAATAAAAGAAAATACATAATAGGGCAACACAAGACATTCAATGTAATCTCATAAGCACCGGCATCGGATGAAGCATACAGGGTGTAGTGTTAATGAGGTCATTCCATAAGAGGGTCAGTTGGGAGTCTGATAACAGCGGGGAAAGAGCTCTTTTTGAGTCTGTTGGTGCGTGTTCTCAGACTTCTGTATCTCCTGGCCGATGGAAGAAGTTGGAAGAATGAGTAAGCTGGGTGGGAGGGGTCTTTGATTATGCTGCCCGCTTTCCCTAAGCAGTGGGAGGTGTAGATGGAGTCAATGGATGGGAGGCAGGTTCGTGTGATGGACTGGGCGGTGCTCACAACGCTGAAGTTTCTTGTGGTCCTGGGCCGAGCAGTTGCCATACCAGGCTGTGATGCAGCCAGATAGGATGCTTTCTATGGTGCATCTGTAAACGTTGGTCAGGGTTAATGTGGACATGCCGAATTTCCTCAGTTTCCTGAGGAAGTATAGACTCTGTTGTGCTTTCTTGGTGGTTTCTCGCTGCACCACTCCGCTAGGTTCTCTATCTCCCTCCTGTATTCTGACTTGTCGTTATTCGAGATCCGGCCCACTATCGTCGTATCGTCAGCAAACTTGTAGATGGAGTTGGAACCAAATTTTGTCACGCAGTCGTGTGTGTACTGTGAGTAGAGTAGGGGGCTAAGTACGCAGCCTTGCGGGGCCCCGGTTTTGAGGACTATTGTGGAGGAGGTGTTGTTCATTCTTACTGATTGTGGTCTGTTGGTCAGAAAATCAAGGATCCAGTTGGAGAGTGGGGAGCCAAGTCCTAGGTTTTGGAGATTTGATGAGTTTGGCTGAGATTATGGTGTTGAAGGCGGAGCTGTAGTCAATAAATAGGAGTCTGATGTAGGAGTCTTTGTTGTTGAGGTGCTCTAGGGATGAGTGTGGGGCCAGGGAAATGGGTCTGCTGTGGACCGGTTGCGACGGTATACAAATTGCAGTGGATCAAGGAATTCTGGGAGTATGGAGGTGATGCGCTTCACAATCAAGCTTGGTACCAATATTGATGAAAAACGTTGTTCTTTTACCCAATTTAACATACTTTTGAACTTTACACAATTAATAAGATTATAAACTCGATCAGACTTCTGCAACTCACATTATGCATTGCTAATTTTTACCTTGTGATCATTATGCAACACCTGTTTTATGAAGTACAATTTTAGATTCTAATCCATTCACACGTATATATTAAATCATTGTTGCTGTAAATTTAGGATCCGGCTTGAATTGACATTCAAAACAATCAACCTGATATCTGATACTATGGTTTCCAGTGGCAACTAGCCACTTCCAAAACTCTTGACTGCTATGAGATAAAACTCACCTCTCCATCAATGCAGATTTCAGAGTGGGCAACCCTACTTTATAGACATTCTGTCTGCAGTTCATGATGTTGTCACTGGTTATTATGTTAATACTTTCTGCTGTAGGAAAATCATATTCACGACTATGCTTCAATATACTATAGTCTTGTGACTTTAGTCAATACCTTTGTCTTGATGATCTTAATTTGCGTCCTCGTCTTGGGGAAGATATCCTTCAAAGTATCAAGTAAAATCACTCCACGGTTACCTGCCTAGATTTGCCTCAAGGTCTGGAGTAAACTCTTCTTTCCCTCTTCCTTTGTGGAGGTTAATGACATGTCTGCAGTCAGTATTTTACCACCACATTTCAGTGTAGCTCAGACCAGACAAGTGAAGCTTTATTCACAATAAAAATGAGTTCTGGTTAATCTGAATCATTAAAAGACGTGAAAACCTCAGATGTGAGTTTAACCTTAAGGTAAATACAATTTGGTCTTGGTGAACTGGAGAATGACATTCTTTTCTTATAGTACTGCAAACCGTGTTGTACTCCTGCTTGAAAGTATTGTTGGAAAATTATCAATTGTGTGGTATGCAAGTGCTGCAGTCTTACCTATGCACCTTGGTGCAGGTAATACTGTAACATGAGGATGTCTGCATTTGTGGTGCAAAGTTTGAAGTGGTGTTACATCAAGGTCAGAATAACATAATAAAGATTGTACTTTGGTCAGATATTGGGGCAAAAGTGTGTATAGAATAGAATTCTATACACTAGAATTCTAGGGGGGGGGGGGTGGATACCGGGTTGCTGCTTGATTGGCCAGGGAGGTGGTTGGGGGGGGGGGGCGAGGTTCTATCGCCGTGGGAAACGGGCCAAATAGCTTGTTTAACATATAGTGGGGGGATTACAATTGATCCGGATTGGTACACGGCGTCCTGTTGTACTTGATCTTGGACCAAAGCGGATTATGCCGCCATGATTTTAAATTTGCTTTTATACTTTCTTCTATAAATGGTTAAGTTTTCTTCACAACAAAGTTTTGGTCTTGTTAAGACGTAGAAAGTAGGAGCAGGAGAAGGCCATTCGACCCTTCGAGCCTGCTCTGCCATTCATTATGATCATGGCTGATCACCCAACTCAATCGCCTAATCCCGCCTCTTCTCTTCCCCCCCCCCCCCCCATATCCTTTGATCCCCTTCATCCCAAGTGCAATATCTAACTGCTTCTTGAAAATAAACGATGAGCGATGGGCCAAGAAGGTGAGGAGTAGTAAGTGGGAGAATTCGGTAGTGCGTGTCTACCAGGACTGGAGTGCGGAGGTGGCCAAGCGGAGAGCCGGGTTTAACTGGACGAAGGCGGTGCTCCACAGAAAGCAGGTGAAGTTTGGCATGTTGCCGCCTGCGCCCCTCTGGGTCACCTACAAGGACCAGCATTACTACTTTGAGTCCCCGGAGGAAGTGTGGGCATTTGTGCAGGCTGAAAAGTTGGACTCGAACTAGAGATCGGGGGCTGTGGGAGTTTTTCTATTTCTGTATCACTGTTTATGCTGTTGCTGGTTATTCTGTTTGTTTCTGTTTTTTCTCTCGCTTTCGGATGATGTGAGTTATAGTTTTGTGTTTTAAGTGGGGTACTGGGGTTTGTGGTTGATCTGTGTCTTTGTACGGAGTTGGTGGTTGGGTTGCGACTGCTGTTTGGGAGCTGCATTGTTGGGGTGGGGCAGTGTGAAAGCGCAGGCTTTTCTCTGGTTTCCCGTGCTGCGGGACGAGGGGGGTGGAGCTGGTGACGAGGGGCGGGGTTATTAGACCTGTTTTCCCATGCCGAAGCAGTGTCAAGGAGCTGATACAGGGGAGGAGGGGAACCTCATATCAGGAGGGGTTGGAGTTAGAGCGGGAGCTGCCAGGGTCAGCAGAAGTCAGCTGGCTCACGGGAGTACTGTGGAGGGAGCATCGCGGCTAGGAGGGGTCCTAGCCTTGGGGGGGGGGGGGGGGGGGTGGATACCGGGTTGCTGCTTGATTGGCCAGGGAGGTGGTTTGGGGGGGGGGGGGGGGGGGGGGGTTCTATCGCCGTGGGAAACGGGCCAAATGGGTGCTGGCCAGGGGCGAGCAGTCGATGGGCTATGGCTAGTCGAGGGGGGCGGGGTGCCCCCTGATCCGGCTGATTACGTGGAACGTGAGGGGGCTGAATGGGCTGGTTAAGCGGGCCCTTATGTTTTCGCATCTGAAGGGGCTGAAAACAGACGTGGCCATGCTCCAGGAGACCCACCTGAAGGTGGCGGACCAGGTCCGTCTAAGGAAGGGGTGGGTGGGGCAGGTTTTCCATTCAGGGCTCGACTCGAAGAACGGTGGGGGGGGGGGGGGGGGGGGGGGGGGGGGGATCCTGGTGGGGAAGAGGGTGGCGTTTGAGGCGCCTGAGGTTGTGGCTGATAGTGGCGGCAGATATGTGATGGTGAGCGGTAAGCTGCAGGGGGAGAGGGTGGTGTTGGTAAATGTGTACGCCCCAAATTGGGATGATGCTGGTTTCATGAGGCGTATGCTGGGCCGCATTCCTGGCCTGGAGGTGGGGGGCTTGATCATGGGGGGGGGGGGGGGGGGGGACTTCAATATGGTGCTGGATCCCCTACTGGATCGTTCTAGTTCAAGGACAGGCAGGAGGCCGGCCGCGGCCAAGGTGTTGAGGGGGTTTATGGACCAGATGGAAGGAGTGGATCCCTGGAGGTACGGGAGGCCGAGGGCTCGGGAGTACTCTTTTTTTTCTCCCATGTGCACAGGGTTTATTCCCACATTGATTTCTTTGTTTTGAGTAGGGGACTGGTCCCGAGGGTGGAGGAGGCCGAGTATTCGGCTATTGCGATTTCGGACCATGCTCCGCATTGGGTGGATCTGGAGATGGGGGAGGTGCGGGACCAGCGCCCTCTTTGGCGTCTGGACGTGGGGTTGTTGGCTGATGAGGAGGTGTGTAGGAGGGTTCGGGGATGTATTGAGAGGTACCTCGAGGTCAATGATACTGGGGAGGTCCAGGTGGGGATGGTGTGGGAGGCTCTGAAGGCAGTGATTAGGGGGGAGCTGATCTCCATCCGAGCCCATAGGGAGAGGAGGGAGAGACTGGTGGGGGAGCTGTTGAGTGTGGATAGGAGGTACGTGGAGGCCCCGGAGGAGGGATTGCTGGGGGAGCGGAGTAGCTTGCAGGCCAAGTTTGATTTATTGACCACCAGAAAGGCGGAGACACAGTGGAGGAAGGTGCAGGGAGCGGTCTATGAGTATGGAGAGAAGGCGAGCAGGATGCTGGCGCATCAGCTTCGTAAGCGGGACGCGGCTAGGGAGATTGGTGGAGTGAAGGATGGGGTGGGAATGTGGTGCGGCAGGGGGCAGAGGTCAATGAGGTCTTTAGGGACTTCTATTGGGAACTGTACCGGTCGGAGCCGCCGGCGGTGGGAGGGGTAATGGAGAGTTTTTTGGACAGGCTGCGATTTCCAAGGGTGCAGGAGGAGCAGGTGGAGGGACTGGGGGCGCCGATCGAGTTGGAGGAGCTGGTCAGTGGGATTGGCCACATGCAGTCGGGGAAGGCGCCGGGACCAGATGGGTTCCCGGTTGAATTTTATAAGAAATACGCGGACCTGCTGGGCCCCCTGTTGGTTAGGACCTTCAACGAGGCATGGGAGGGGGGTGTTTTGCCCCCGATGATGTCTCGGGCGCTGATTTCCCTGATCCTGAAGCGTGATAAGGACCCCTTGCAGTGCGGATCATATAGGCCAATTTCATTGCTGAATGTAGACGCCAAGTTGCTGGCGAAGAATCTTGGCCACTAGAATAGAGGACTGGGTGCCAGGGGTGGCACATGAAGATCAGACGGGTTTTGTGAAGGGGAGGCAGCTGAACACTAACATGCAACGGCTGCTAAATGTGATAATGATGCCGGCAGCAGAAGGAGAGGCGGAGATTGTGGTGGCATTGGATGCGGAGAAGGCCTTTGACAGGGTTGAGTGGGGGAACCTGTGGGAGGTGTTGGAGAGGTTCGGTTTGGGGTGGGGTTTATTAAATGGGTGAGGTTGCTGTACGAGGCCCCGATGGCGAGTGCAGCGACAAATGGGAGGAGGCCCGAGTACTTCAGGCTCCACCGTGGGACGAGGCAGGGGGGGCCCCCTGTCCCCCTTGCTTTTTGCGTTGGCAATTGAGCCTCTTGCCATGGCTCTCAGGGAGTCGAGGAGGTGGAGGGGTTTGGTGCGAGGTGGGGAGGAGCACCGAGTGTCGCTGTATGCAGACGACTTGCTGCTGTATGTAGCAGACCCGGTGGGGGGAATGCCGGAGGTGATGGAGATTCTTGCTGAGTTCGGGAGTTTCTCGGGCTATAAATTGAACCTGGGCAAGAGTGAGCTGTTTGTCGTACACCCGGGGATCAGGAGGAGGGGATTGGTAGGCTCCCGCTAAAGAGGGTAGTGAGGAGATTTAGGTACCTAGGGGTTCAGGTGGCTAGGAGCTGGGGGACTCTGCACAAGCTCAATTTCACTAGGTTGGTGGAGTAGATGGAGGAAGAATTTAAAAGGTGGGACATGCTTTCGGTGGCGGGTAGAGTACAGTCCGTTAAAATGAAGGTGCTCCCGAAGTTTTTGTTTCAGTGCCTCCCCATTTTCGTTCCGAGGGCCTTTTTTAGGAGGGTGAACAGCAGCATTCTGGGATTTGTTTGGGCGCACGGGACTCCGAGGGTAAGGAGGGTCTTTTTGGAGCGGGGCAGGGATAGAGGGGGGCTGGCGCTGCCCAACCTCTCTGGGTACTATTGGGCGGCTAACGTCTCGATGGTACGTAAGTGGGTAATGGATGGGGAGGGGGCAGCATGGAAACGGATGGAGATGGCGTCCTGTGGAGGCACGAGCCTGCAGGCACTGGTAATGGCGCCGCTGCCGCTTCCTCCAACGAGGTACACTACGAGCCCGGTGATGGCGGCTACCATCAAAATTTGGGGGCAGTGGAGGCGACACAGGGAGGAAGTGGGGGGCTCGGTGGAGGCCCAGCTGCGGGGGAACCACCGGTTTATCCCAGGGAACATGGATGGCGGGTTCCTGGGGTGGCGCAGGGCGGGCATTAGGAAGTTGGGAGACCTGTTCATTGACGGGAGGTTCGCGAGCCTTGGTGAACTGGAGAAGTTTGAACTCTCCCGGGGAATATGTTCAGGTACCTTCAGGTCAAGACGTTTGCTAGGCGGCAGGTGGAGGGGTTCCCTTTGCTGCCCCCGCGGGGGGGTAAGGGATAGGGTGCTTTCGGGGGTGTGGGTCGGGGATGGGAAGGTGTCTGACATCTACCAGGTGATGCAGGAGGTGGAGGAGGCGTCGGTAGAGGAGCTGAAGGCTAAGTGGGAGGTGGAGCTGGGGGAGCAGATTGAGGAGGGGACATGGGCAGACGCCCTGGAGAGGATGAACTCCTCCTCTTCATGTGCGAGGCTTAGTCTCATCCAGTTCAAGGTGCTGCACCGGGCCCACATGTCCGGATCTAGGATGAGTAGGTTCTTTGGGGGCGAAGACAGGTGTGTCAGGTGTTCGGGGAGTCCAGCGAACCATGCCCATATGTTCTGGGCATGCCCGGCACTGGAGGAGTTCTGGAAGGGGGTGGCGAGGACGGTGTCGAGGGTGGTGGGATCCAGGGTCAAGCCAGGCTGGGGACTCGCGATATTTGGGGTTGGGGTGGAGCCGTGAGTGCAGGAGGCGAAAGAGGCCGATGTTTTGGCCTTTGCGTCCCTAGTAGCCCGGCGGAGGATCTTGCTGCAGTGGAAAGATGCAAAACCTCTGAGCGTGGAGACCTGGATTAATGACATGGCGGGATTCATTCAGCTGGAGAGGGTCAAATTCGCTCTGAGGGGGTCGGTACAAGGGTTCTTTAGGAGGTGGCAACCTTTCCTCGACTTTCTGGCTCAACAATAAGGTACTAGGTCAGCAGCAGCAACCCGGGGGGGGGGGGGGGGGGGGGTTGGTTTAGGGGGATAGTGTTTATGTTAATTTGCTTATTGTTAATTTATTTTGTTGTTTATTGGGTTTGGGGGGGGGTTTGTTATATGCGTTGTTACGGGTGCTGGGGGGGGGGGGTGATTATTATTATTATTCTGTTGATATTTTTCAAAAAATTCCAATAAAAATTATTTACAAAAAAAGAAAACAAACGATATTTTGACCTCAACTACTTCCTGTTTTACCGAATTCCACAGCCTCGCCACTCTCTGGGTAAAATCTCTTCCAATCTCTGTCCTAAATGGTCTGCCATGTATCCTCTGTGACCCCTGGTTCTGGATACAGCCACCATAGGTAACATCCTTCCTGCATCTACCATGTCTAGTCCTGTTCGAATTTTATAGGATTCTGGGAGATCCCCCCTCGTTTTTCTGAACTCCATCCTAAACAGTTCAATCTCCTCCATTAGTCCCGCCTCCCCAGGCCTCAAGGCAAACTGAATAATTCATTTCTCGTCAGTTTAAATTTGTTCTTTTAAACAAATTCAATTGCACTTGAATACCATTTTGCATCCAGTGTCCACCTGTGGGTGATTGTGTAAATTTCGTAGTGGATTGATTTATTTCAAGTTACCCCATTGTACCAAAGCTCCCACAAATATATCCAAGATTTTAAAAGATAAGGTTTGATTGAATTTATTGTCTTTAACCATTCGATAAGTAATGATAACGTCATCTTGTAATAGTGTTTTCATTTTGTTTTGCTGGGAGCCGGAGTTTGAATTTGGTAGGAGCTAGTGGAAATTCCACTCTTGTTTGAGCCGACTAATTGTCATACAGCTGGTGCACGACATAGTAACATCACGATTTCTCACAGCAGGTTGCCTTGTCAATATCTCTGGACTTGAGGAATTTTTCTGCCTCATCGAACTTATAAAGCTGGACTGGAATTTGGGGATTGATCACTTCCCTTACTCCAAGAAATAATAAACTATAGAGAATTTTTATATTCCACTTCACACCCTGTTTATAGCCTAAATTTAATGAAGTGTTTTTATGTTTGTAACAAATAAAGCCCTTTCTATTTATCTACTCGTCCCATCAAGGGAACAGATGTTTACCCTTTTGTTATTTCTGTTCGGTCCTTTCACAGCTGCTGGCCCTAGTTAGAAACTGCACCAAACTGGTATTTTAAAATTACTTTTAAGAACTCTATGATGGTATATCGGCAAAGGCTGGAAAAGGTTTATATAAGCCAAAACAGGTCTGACAGCATCTGTGGAGAGAATGTGGAGCTAATGTTTTGAGACTGGATAAATCTTCGCTGAAGCTCGTGAGAGCTCGCGAGAACTTATAAGGGGGGGGGGGGGGGGGGGGAGGCGATCATCCAGACCATTAGCTCCGTTCTCTCTCCACAGATACTGTCAAATCTGTTATCAGGTTCCAGCATCCGTAGTACCTGTTTTTAGGCCTGGAATTGGTTTGCAAATCAACAGCCAATATTTAGACTTTTAATCATAGCTTAGTGACCTTTGTGTACATCTGGACATTGAGCAAGGACTGAATCTGGTGTGCCTCTAGTATCACAGAAAAATACAATGCAGAAAATTCGGCCCATCGAGTCTGCACCGCCACATGAAAGGTCCCTGATTTGCCAATCCTAATCCCATTTGCCAGCACTTGGCCCAGTGCCTCGAATGGTAAGACGTGCCAAGTGCTCATCCAGGTACTTTATAAAGGATATGAGGCAACCTGCCTCGTCCACCTTCCCAGGCAATGCATTCCAGACTGTTAGTAATGACCGCTGTATAGATTTCCCATCTGAAAAATAAGCCAGTTCAGACAAGACACTTGGACGTATCCGACTTCAGAAGCAACAAGGTCAAAGAAAAAAAATGTTTGTTCTTTGTGTGCTTCTTTGAACATTTAAATTCATTTTTTAGCATGGTCAACTACCTAGCTTTCAACATCAAGATTTGAATTGGATTAAATCTTCAGTTTCTCAATTTCCTGTGGGATGTCATTTAATTTTTTACAAATAAACTAATATACCTTTTAATTGCTAAATAAAATGAAGTAAAGTTCTTTGGCATTTAGAAATGTTTGCATTATTCTGCATCTCCGAACTGTTTAGATATATAGCATCCTTGTTAATAGTCTTCTCAGCCTTCAATCCTGCAGGATTGTAGTTTCAGGTTCCTGGTCATCCCGAAACCTATCCCCCCCGAGTGGTCTCAGTGACTAGTGATAGTACTTCCACACCTGAACCAGAAGCTTGTGTTTCAGCCTCATTCCAGGACCTGAACACATTATGTAGGCTGATACTTCTCTGTGGTACTGAGCGAGCTTTTGTCATATGGAGTTGTTCATTTGATTATATATGGAATCTTGATGTGTTAGTCACCAGTGACTAACACTAAAAGTAATTCATTGTAAAACTCAGAACATGCACCTAATATTAGATGTGATAAGATTCAGGGCAGCATGGTGGCACAGTGGTTAGCATGGCTGCCTACGGCGCTGAGGACCCGGGTTCGAATCCCGGCCCTGGGTCACTGTCCGTGTGGAGTTTGCACATTCTCCTGGGTCACTGTCCGTGTGGAGTTTGCACATTCTCCCCGTGTCTGCGTGGGTTTTGCCCCCACAACCCAAAAAGATGTGCAGGTTAGGTGAATTGGCCATGCTAAAATTGCCCCTTAATTGGAAAAAATAATTGGGTACTCTAAATTAAAAAAAAAGATGTGATAAGATTCATCCTGTACCGGCGGAGACAGTGACATAGTGATATTGTCACTGGACTAGTAAACCAGAAACTCCGAGTAATGCTCTGGGGACCCAGGTTCAAATCCTGCCACTGCAGATGGTGAATGTTGAATTCAGTAAAAATCTGGAATAAAACGATGACCATGAAACCATTGTTGATTGTTGTAAAAACCCACCTGGTTCACCATCCGTACCTGGCCTACGTGTGACTCCAGACCCACGGCAATGTGACTCTTAACTGCCCCCTCAAGGACAATTGGGGATGGGCAACAGCCTGCGACGCCCACGTCCCAGCAACAAAAAAAAAGCAACAATTTAGAATGGAGTATGCTAAGAATTAGGCGAACAACCAATTGAAGATTATCAGGCAGATTCACAATGTGGCTCATTTATGTTTGCTATTCATACGCAGGGTAGTGCCATCTGCAGGCGGAAGGAAAATGTTTAGGCATTGAATTAAACAAAAGGTTGGGGGTCAATAATTCCCTAGTGCATTCTCCAAGGTCTTGACTCCTTTGAAATTTGGCATTTTTGAGTCTTCTGATGAGTGCAAGCTGAAAAGCTTCAACAGCTTGTCTCTTTTTCAGCAACACTCTAATTTTAAAACACTTTAGGATATGAATGAATGCAAGTTCTTTCTGAGAGCCTGGCAAGTGTAGTCAATATTTGTGCATTGAGAATAAGTTACACGGATATCGAGGGAGAATGGAAAAGTGGGACTAACTGGGTTGCTCTTTGAAAGAGCTTGCCCAGACTCAATGGGTGCAATGCCCTCTTTCTGTGCCTTTCTGTGCTGTTAAGTAAGTAAAGTCACCATTGTCCCAGATGACCATAGGCTGCTTTCCCCTTTGAGGAGGAGAGCTAACTGGTGGTGATTTAACCTGAGGGTCACCACACCTCGGGTGAGGGGAAAGGTTGAGAAGGCGGGGCTTCGTGGGTAACCTCAGCCAGTCCAGGAATTGAACAAGCATTGTTGGCTTGCTCTGCATCACACACCAGCTGTCCAGCCAAATGAACTAAACCGACCCTGTAGTATTCTATGATCATAGACCAGTCCAATTCGGTGGCTTATCAGAAGCTAGGTTGCCAATTTGTTCCTGTTTACGGTCAGTTTTTAGTGCTGTGTTTTGATATTTGGTGAGAATCTGTTTGCTCATTATACTACCCAATATTCTGAAGCTCAAGATTTGCACATGTGCAGTTATGTCCAAAATTGCATTGCTGCTGAAATCCTATTGCTGATCTAACCCAAAATGACATCGGTAGTTAACCAGCCTGAGCTGCAGCATTTGATGCTGCCAACATTTCTGGTCAGAGACCTTGAGTAAAACCTTTGTTCAAAAGGTTATTTACTGCATCCAGTAACAAGAACATGGAATTATTTAAAATAGTATTTTCTGACACCCAATTCAAAGCCACAAGATCCCTCTTTGCCTAGGTACATACGTAATGCTATGCCTGAGGTGGAGGAGATAGTTAAAATAGACTTCTGGTCCAACTAATCTGTCTCGCCGATATATCTGTCTAGTTTACCTAATTAGGGTAGGAACATTCTGTAATTTTCTTATTGATAACTGCTTTTAACTTCTCTCCCTCCATTTAGGTGCTGTTGGCTACAGCAGTTTGCACCAAGGCTGGGAAGGCTATTATCTCACGGCAGTTTGTGGAAATGACAAGGACCCGAATTGAAGGTTTGCTGGCAGCATTCCCTAAACTAATGAACACTGGAAAGCAGCACACATTTGTGGAGACAGAAAGTGTGCGGTACGTGTACCAGCCACTGGAAAAACTCTACATGGTATTGATCACAACCAAAAATAGCAACATCCTGGAAGATCTGGAAACACTTCGTCTCTTCTCACGAGTGGTAAGAGCAATAAACTCAAGCTGCTGAGAATACCGAAACTGAGACAACTTGAATTTATCAGGATATGCCATTGATAATTGGAGCAAGTGATTTTTGTCATGAATTAGATACACCCAGGAACGAGGATTCCCATTTCTTATGTCACTACCTATTGCAAAATCAAACTCTTTAGCCAACTAATAATGCTACAAGTTTAAGAGATTCAGAGGATTTGTATGAGCATCCCAAATGTGATTCCAGGGATAAACAAAACTAAGTAGCTATGCAGGTGGCTTGGAGAGGTTGGGTCTGTTTTCCTGGAGAAAAACATGGCTGAGAGGAGACTTAACAAGAGGTATTCAAAATCCTGAGGGGGTATGGACAGGGTGAATTGTGAGAAAGATATCCCTTATGAGTACATCAAAAACTAGAGGGTACACATTCAAAATAATGGGTAAAAGGAGTAGAAGTGATGTGAGAAAGGTTTGACCTGGGGATAGTCGGAGTCTGGAACAGACGTCCAGAGAGGGGTGGTTGTGGCAGGCTCGATTGAGTTATTCAAAAGGGAATTGGATTGCTATCAGAAAATAAGGAACGTGCAAGGTTACTGGGGTAAGGCAGGAGAGTGGGACGAGGTAGAATGTTCTTTCGGCCGGATTTCTGCCTCCTGCACTGTAAAGATTCTGTAATTAGGAAAACGTGCCTTTATCTATAACGCGTCAGGAGGAAAGCATTGGGAAATCTGGTATGGGAATTGGGAATGAGTAAGATGACACTGGTAGGTAGGTGACCAAAATTCATCCACTGAGAATTTTTGAGTCAATTGAAAATATTCTGGCATTGTATTAGCTGTTAGACTTGTGTTTTCTGCTATAACATTAAGCAGACATGCTTCATTCCTACTAACTGTCCTGTTAAATATATGAATAAAGCTGTTAACTTGCAGTAAATCGTGGTACCAAAACTCATGTCTCACCACAGCAAGTCAACTCTTCACATGCTGCCTCGGGTGTGGGATTGATTTATTTATTTGGCAACTCGGTTTAGTTTGTTTATGTAATTTAATTTGATTAAAGTAATAAGGGTGAATGTGTCCCAGTTATCTCCTCAATAGTCAGTAATATACTTGGTGGGGTCACCTGGACACGGTTTTGTAACAGGTGGAAGGGATGAGTTAAATGTCTGGACCAATTGGGAAATTCTGAGGAATGGCAGATACGTTTCCATGGTGAACAGTATTTGGGGGTAAACTGGGAGGAAGTGAACCACTGAAATGAAAAAATGAAAATCGCTTATTTTCACGAGTAGGCTTCAATGAAGTTACTGTGAAAAGCCCCTAATCGACACATTCCGGCGCCTGTCCGGGGAGGCTGGTACGGGAACCTATTTCTTCAGTAATTACAATGTTATGCTGAGTTACATTGCCCTGTCTCTGTGTGTTTCGAGAGTTAGGATGCCTGCATTGATTCAGTGGATAGCACTCTTGTCTAAGTCATGTCATGAGTTCAAACCCCAGTCTAAAGACTTGAGCACAACCTGGGCCAGTGATTTTGAAAATCTTTTTCCTGGGACCCACTTTTGCAACTGCTGAATCTTCGGGAACCCATGTCACATTCTCTTGCCTGTAATGTGACAGGTGAGCCTCCTTGGTCCTCATGATCTCACTCCAATCAGATTCACAGGAGGAGAGGGCAATGGACATATCGGATGCAGCATTCAGACAATTGCTTTGTGCCATCTACATTTTTGTGAGAACCAAAAATCCAACCTCGCACATGTGGATCATCGTGAAAGGCACTAGCAACAAAATACTTGCATAACTCAGCACTGAATACTCCTGGGAGATGCTGCTCCAGAATGCTAACAACCTTGTGGACCTAGAATATTTTTAATGTGCTGTCACAAGTCAGATGCAGCAGTTCAGTCTCCTAATTTAGAGTCAGCAGAAACCTGATAACTGACGCTGGGGTCTCAAACTCAAGAGACTTTTCACCCACCTCTTCTCTTTCAAAATCTGTAACTTCCCCTCTGGAAAGTAGCAACAAAAACTGTTGATCAGAGCATCTGGATGCGACTGGATAAGGCTTGTCAGTCTATTGACAGTTTCCGTACGAACACATTTTCTTCAATGCGCCATAGCAGTGTGGGAAGCATGTAACATGTAGTATCTGGTTTTGTACTCGCACTTGCCAAACTTTCAATGACTTTGTAAGGCATCCATTTCTTCAGTGCAGAAAGCAATCATCATCCTTTCCCTGGAAGTTTGGGTTCAGTTCGTTTAGAATTGAAAAGGTGTTTTGCAAAGTAAGACAGAGATAGCATCCAACTTTCATCCCCAAACAAATCAGCTCGACAGGACACTTTCTTGAGTAAGAAAGTGTGGAGTTTATATCTCAGTTCATTATCTCTGCCAAGCATCTGATGCTTTGTAAGCCAACGTACCTCTGTATTGACCAATAAATATCTGTCCTTGGCCCCCATGTAGGAACACAGAGCCTCTGACAGCCAGGTATTGAACCACAATTCGTTTCAACACTACTTCAAGTACGGATGGAATTCCTTTTGATGCCAATGCCTTGTGGTTAATAAAGGAACAATTCCAAAAAATGTTCTGACCAGCTGCTTACTTAATCCTTGTTATAACTCTGCTGTTTATCGCTATCACGTTGGCTGCCCCGTCACTTACAAATCCTCTGCAATGAACGCAGTCGAACCTGCACTTTGCAACCACATAACTATTTAATGCTTCGAATATCGGTAGATTCAGATTGGCTATCACATTTACCTACAATTAAGTTATTACTTCTAAAAAGTAGTTAAGTGGTGCTGAACCACTTTGGAACATTCACAATAAGTGTTTTATTAATGTTTGTTAATTTACAATGCATCTATATTTGAATGGTAATGAACGAGATACCGCCTTGTTTCAGGCACATGGGAGATGACTGTCACGAAAGGGTAAAGATTTGAGTGCAATGTGCTAAATGTTACACTATGTTTTCATTGCCTTTTAGGGAACTTGACCCAATCTAAAAAGATGATGGAATTAATTAGTTCATAAATCTAGTTATTTTCTCGTGTGATTTGTATGCAACTGTGCTGTAGAGAATGGTAAAGCTTGTAAAACAGGGGACCATCGTTCATGGTGTCTTCAACTGAGAGTGCATTGAATGGTATCATTGTGCCAGCGATATCTTGTTACAATCCCAGACCCCAAATTTGTTACTTTTTTTGTTAAAGTGGACAAAATTTGTACTCTCAGCTAAGTATCTGCTAAGAGAATTAATTCGTAAGATTCCACGGTTTTAAACAAACCAAAGAAATGTTACTTTACACAAGTTAATAAAGCAAACAGTCAATACTATCTATCTTGCGTCCAGAATTAACATGAGGTAAACATGAATTAGCAAGCAAGCTGGTCAAACACATTACAAACTGCACATTAAACGGCAGGACAATCGACCCCCTGAATTTTCTCAGCAACCCACCCAGATGTTGGTGACTCTCAAAAATTCTTTAGTCTTCCTCCTGAGGGAGTTCAGCTCTTTCTTTCGGAGATCTCCCCTCTGATTTCCCTCAAAAGGTCACTCCAACACAGACTGCTTCAATAGCTGTTTGTCTCCCTGTTTCTCAATCTCTTCTCCCAAGACTCTGTCTTACTGGATTCCCAAATGCTGCACCCCGGCATTTAATTACCAGCATGATTCCCGCTCTCTAACAGACAACCGCTGTTTACAAGCTCTCCTCTGCCCCAACTGCCAGAGTTCTAGTGGACAGTTTCCCTGCAGCTCCACGGAGCTGGTTGTTCTCCAGGGCATCCCCAGGCCCCAATTGCAGCAGCACATAGCCAGCGACTTCCTCTTTAGCTCATGACCGGCTCCTCTGAGCCCCAGCTGTACAGAACTAGCAACTGCTGCGGTTAAGCTTGAGACTCTCGTCAAAAACTGGTCACATAAGTAAGCAAATCACTGCGGATGCTGTAATTTGAAGCAGAACTGAGAATTCTGGGAAAACTCAGCAGGTCTGGTAGCATGCAGGGAGAGAGAAACCCAGTTAACGCTTAAAGTCAGTTTGACTCTTCAGAATTAAAGCGAGGGAAAATATGTTGGATATTATACAGTAGCTGGGAGAGATTGCAACAAAAATGTAGGAAACTTAAGAACAAGAAACAGGTGGTCATGTAAGCTTGTTTTCACACCCAGAATCCCGACCCTGTGTTGTCGATCCAAGCACCCTGTGGTGGCGTCTTTCTGCCACGGCGGCTGAGCCCTTCAGCTTGCGTTGTGATGCAAGGTCTGGCATCTGTATCTCTGCAACTGCCTCAGGAACTGGATGTGATGTGAATAAGGCTCTTTGATGTCTTTGAAAAAATCCTGTTTTAGTTGGTTCTTAACATACAGCTTCAGAATGGGTGATCTTTATTGATGTTTCTCAGGTATTCACTTTGAAAGTTCATAATTTGCCTGTAGAAATGCCGAGTTTGTAAATAGTTTGCTTTGTTCCTGGTGCTTTGTTGGTGAATCGTTTGGGTTGCAAATGCTTCTGTTCCAAAAGTCACAAAACTCAGAATCCTGAGCCATTATTTTGATTTGAATTTTCCAGAAAATAAGATGTTTTTGTTCGTAACCAGTTGTGTGGAGCTGGTTTAGTACAGCGGGCTAAACAGCTGGCTTGTAAAGCAGAACATGGCCAGCAGCGTGGATTCAATTCCCGTACCAGCCTCCCCGAACAGGCGCCGGAATGTGGCGACTAGGGGCTTTTCATAGTAACTTCATTGAAGCCCACTTGTGACAATAAGTGATTTTAATTTCATTTTGTTGTTGGTGTGTGTAGTCTAACAGTGATAACATGCCAACTGGAGCCTAAAATGAGTAGAATACAATCATTTGGGTCAGTTGAGCATAAGCAGGTGCCCTTTTCCAGCCAGAGTTCAGGTTTGGCCCTCAAAACACAGAATATTGAAGTCATGGAGACGAAACAATCAAAATCTCTAGGCTGATGGCTAGCTTCCATGATTTGAACTTGAGGAACTAGGGCTTGTTTGTTTTGAAAGTTTTTGATTGCGAAGGTATATATAAGTGTGAGATACAAAAAAGACATTTGTAAGTTTAATTTGGAACATTACTTCAAGATGTGTGTGAGTTCCTGAATATGTAGAGGCATCATAAGTTAAAATTTAGAATGGGGAGGCTTTAAACATGTGTTGGAAAGAAAGTCTTCATGTAAATAAACAGTGTTTGGAATGGTCTTCTGGTTACTGGAAACAAAAGCCATAGATTTTTGGGGTAACTTGGTGTGGAAATGATCTTGAAGGTTGTGCTCCCATGCCCTTCCCCATCTGTTTGTATCTTATGAGATCCACTCTCCCTGCGCTTCTCTGAAGGCTTTGCTTGATGCTGGGATAAGTGGTGTTTTGTCATAGATGGCGTTTCTGAGCTTGCCCTCGCCTGATGTGCATTTTCCAGCAGATGTGTTTGCATTGTAACGAGGAGCCAAGATTTCCTTTGCCCTATCTCTCGCACTGAGTGCTGAGGCCACTTGTAGGGCACTAGGTTTACTAACTGATCAAACAGGTAATCAAACATGGCTGATGTGATTTACTAGGATATTAGGTGGTGTCTTTCCTCACTAACCAATTGAGTGAGTCGATTTCTGTTTCCTCTGTCATACTTAAATGTTCCTGAATTTCTGAAACTGGATAAGTGATTTCAAAATTCCCTGTAGTATTCCCGGATTGCCTGAAATCTGTTAGAAATCCAGTAGTGCTCTTGACTTTTCAGAATCAGTTTCAAATGGATTTTTTTTTGCTTATTTTGCTTTTCTGCCTAGGTGGTTGCTACATATAACATTTTTAATAATTATTTATGTTGGTTATTTAATAGATTCCTGAATACTGCAGAGTTTTGGAGGAGAGCGAGATATCGGAGCACTGCTTTGATCTGATTTTTGCCTTTGATGAGATAGTGGCTCTGGGTTACCGTGAGAATGTAAACCTAGCCCAGATCCGAACCTTCACAGAAATGGACTCCCATGAAGAGAAAGTTTTCCGGGCTGTTCGAGAGGTAATTCGGATAAAAATGAATGCGGTGCATCAGTGTACAGTTAAACTGTGTAGCTCAGACATATGAAGGGATAGTGTATCAAACTGTTCCAAATAATATTATTGCAGTGGGAGTGTTTTCAAACAGGTTACAGCACAGAAACAAGTTATTCAGCACATTAGGTCCATGTCCGTGTTTATACTGCAGACGAGTCTCCTCCCACCCTATTTAATCTCTCCAGATCAACATATTCCTTTCTCCTTTGTGTTTTCTAGTTTCCCCTTAAATGCATGTGTTGTTCACCTCAGTTATTCCCTGTGGTGGAGAGTTGTACATTCTCATCACACAACAATGTTCTTTAAAAAGTGAGGGGGTAAAAACAGCTCTTAATTTCTACACACATGGACAGATAAAATGTGTATGAATAAAAAGTCAAGTGCCTGGAGAGGTTTAGCTGGTAACACTGAGTTCAAGTCCCAATCCAGATATTTGAGCACGCTGTGGGAGTGCTGAACTGTTGTCGATACAATCTATTGGCTGGTTAACCGGAGGTCCCTTCAAGTAGATTAAAAATGTCTTGTGACACAATTTGAAGACGAGCAGGAGAGATTTACCTTGTGTTCCGGCTGACATTTAGCTCAGCATTGCTAAAGCAGAATAACTATCACCTCATCGGTATTTGTGGGATTTTGCTGTGTAAAAGCAGTTACTTTGCTTGTCTCAAATCTACGTCACTGGATCTGAAGTACTTTGTGGCAAATATGAATAAATAAAAATTCAGTCATTTTTCAATAGAAAATGTATTTTCATAGTTCGTAGCCTAATGTTTCAAATTATATCAAGCAAATCGCATAATTAAATTGAAATTGAGTCTTTAAGGTATCATTGTGTTGGATAATGTCGAAGCCTTGGTGAATACAAAATACTTGAAGTATTAGTGATTGGTTAGCCACTGACCTTTTATTTCTTGGACTCGAGTTCTAATTCAGCTCAAACCGATGGGTGAAATTCAGCCATATAAGTTTCCTACATAAATTAATTTGTGGCATTCTAATCCATTTCTTCATGGGCATTTATTTGTTTTCTGGGCACATATGATGCTCGGAGGAGTACTTTAATTGCCAAGAGTTGCCTTGAGAAGGTGCTGGTTAGTCCTGCAGCTGATACTCACTCTTGGGTGCTGATTGACAGGGAAGACTGCTTTGCCTCAACAACAATAACAGATTTTGATATTTGTCTCAGCCAAGAATGCAAGAGACTTGGAGGTCATGTCCTGTATCATTCAAAGATAATTGACAATCTAAACGGATACAGGGTGGTTGGTATAAGAACCAGAACCACAGTGGAGTCGATAAGGTTCTTCTGTAGTTCTGTATTACTGTGCCATATCTCATGGGGAGTGCTTGATTAGGACTGAGTGACGAAAGAAAAATGTTCCATTTACTGTCTACCTGGACAAAGTGAAAGCCATTTACCTGCTCCATTTCTGGACTGTTGGACTCTTGACCTATGAAAATGACAATTGTCTTTGTTTCCCGCTCAGACACAAGAACGAGAAGCAAAAGCAGAGATGCGTCGGAAGGCCAAAGAGTTACAGCAGGCTCGCAGAGATGCTGAGAGGCAAGGCAAGAAAGTTCCTGGCTATGGTGGGTTTGGCAGTGGAGGAATCTCTGGCAGCTCAGCGGCGTCCATGATAACTGATGCCATCATCGAACCAGAGAAGCCAAAGATGACATCGGCCGTAATGAGGTAGGTTACAATTTCCAGTGTTCACAAGACTCAATTAACGCAGGAAATCCCATTTGTCTTCTGATTGAGCTGCTGACTGTACTGTAAGTGAGGCTGTCATGACCATGTCATGTTGCATGGATGTGATTGACCTTTGCATCTAATGAGTGTTCTGTGGAGGCACTTCATCAGGATGAACTTTTAAACTTTGCTTTTGTCGTGCATCGTGTAGTTTTCGATTTAAGTTCAATTTTGAGGGGACATTGATTACCAATCCAATTTTTTTAATTGGGGAAAAACTAGGAAACGTACTAGTATTTATTTGTAAGTAGAGAATCAGTAAGTACTGGTTAGTTGAGTCCAAAGGTGGACTTCAGAATCCTCTAGAAAGAAGGAGAATCCGAAGACTGATGGAAATCGCACTGCATTGAAGTACGGTAAAAGAATGACTTGAGAAATGATGCTGTGAGTCTTCATTTCAACAGGCAACATGTAGGAAGGAGAAGGACCATGCAGGATGGTCCAGTGGGGTTGAGGGAAGTGTTGAAACATCTCAAACTACACAGCACTTTAGCTTCACTCTCCCCTCTTAGCACCAAAGGAGATAAAATGTATGCATGAAGATAGGAAACAAACAAAGATGTTTGTTCCCCCCCCCCCCTTAGCTTTTACAGGAAGTTAAACAATGTGCATTGAGTGAAATTGATTTTATTGCATGTGTTTTGATCCGTCATGTTTGCTGTGATAGTCAAGACTTGGTGGACTATTATTCAGCAGTGATGCTCTCAACTGCTTGGTTACTTTTCACCTTTCTAATGCATCATGCTGGCAATGTGAAATAAGTCTGTCCCAGTGTATAACAGAAGTTAATATGACAAAGATCTTTGACATTGAAAGTTTAAGAATAGCATTACCACGGGTCAGAATACCTAAACTCTTTCCTATTTAACTTTTTTTCTAAAAGATCATCTCTGAACGTTCTGCTTTGACCCCATTTATGTTACAGAAGCTATATTTTTTCAAAAGTTAGACCATTGACAGTGCAGGTTTGGGTCAGACCAATGTGGTTTGCAATTCTCATCAATGCCTCTTGGCATATTGGCTCATTGCTCATGATGTTTTAAAAACATTGTTTTAATGGGTCCATTGAATATGCTGGGAATTTCGTGAGCCAAGAGGAAATAGTGTTTAGTCCCTGCAGCTTTCCTCTTCCAGTCGAGAACCTGTTCAGTTATTGTAGCTGGGCAGTTTGAGGAGTTGTGAAGTTAGTTAGTTCCTTTGGCCAGTTTCAGTTTCTGCGTTATGTTGGTTGTAATATATGTTATAGACCAAACCTGTGCCATTTTAAACCCATTATCACTCAATTGTGTTCTCTTGTGGATTAAGGGCTGATGCAGCAGGTCTTGCGTGTGAAGCTGGTTTATATATAATCAGGTATGGTTTGCTTCAATTGCTTCAGTAATGCATGGGGAGGGGGCCCTTCCTGCAACACCCAGTACATGGTAGCCCATTGAGTTGAAGGCCTTTTTTTTCATTCTGATTGCTTCCGCTTATCCTGGCTTGATTGTGGTATCGCTGTCTGCATAGTAGACTAAAATGTTTACAGATTTACGTTGGTACAGATGTATAGTTGGTGTACGGAACCAAGTGTTTTTGGGGAAGTACTGCATTCTCATGAATGTTAAAAGTTCATGTCTTCTGTTGTACGTGCAAGAACTGGTACATTTACATTGGCAAATGTGAACATTTTGGCATGTTTTATGGATAACTGGTCGATGAGCTAATTGTTTAAGCTTTATTCTTTGAAATCTAAAGTGTAGGCTTCTCTCTCTGTTTCCTCAGACCTTCTGGTCCAAGCAAGGCCTTAAAACTTGGTGCAAAGGGAAAGGATGTGGAGAATTTTGTAGACAAGCTGAAGTTGGAAGGCGAACAGATTAGTTCCTCAACAAAGCGTTCGTCAGAAGTGGCTAAAGTGCTGTCGCCTCCTGTTAATGTAGAAAGGTGAGTGCTGACCTTGTGCTAACATTGTAATGATCTTATTTTTATTGTTTCTAGACTTGACTATTGCATTGCGCTTCTGGCCATTCTCACCGTTCACCCTCGATGGGGACTTGAATTCATCCAAAACTTTGCTTTTCCAAAAAAAATTCCACTCAAGGGGCAATTTAGCGTGGCCAATCCACCTACCTTGCGCATCTTTGGGTTGTGGAGGTGAGAACCACGCAGACACGGGGAATGTGAATATTCCACACGGACAGTGACTCGGGGCTGGGGTTGGACCCGGTCCTGGGTGCTGTGAGGCAGCAGTGCTAACTACTGTACTACGTTGGTGCCCCATCCAAAACTGCTGTCTGTAGGTCCCATCATCCTGTGCTCACCAACACCTATCGTCTCACAGTTCGGCAACGTCTTGTATTTAAAGCTCTAATGCATTTTTTCAAATTCTTCTTGGCCTTGCCCTTCCTATCTCTAGCGTCCTCCAGTCCAACAAACTTATCTGCTAGACTTAAAGGTTTCTATTACATTATTCAAAGAAGGGCAGAATATTCTGTCCTGTGAACAAAAATCAAGAAAAATTAATTAGTTAATTATTCACCTTGTTTTCTATTTGGCATCCTACTGAGTCCAAATTAGCTTGTTATTTTTAATGTAGCAATGGCAGGGTTTCAGAAGTAATGCATGGATTTTGAAGAGTTTTGGGATGTAATGAGATATTACATTAAAGCAGATTGTCTGCTTCAGTACTGCTAACCAGCAGAAGTCTAACCGGCATTCACAATGTGAAACATTCTGTTGTACCTTGTACAGCGTACATCTGAAGGTTGAAGAGAAGATATCACTGACATGTGGCCGGGACGGTGGCTTGCAAAACCTGGAGGTACACGGCATGATCATGCTGCGGGTTAGTGACGAGAAACAGGGGAGAATTCGTCTTCATGTGGAGAACGATGACAAAAAAGGAATTCAGCTACAGGTAAAAGAAACAACATATTTGTGTGGATGAGCCTTGTTTGAATCATTTATAGTTGTTGGGGTTGTGTTTTTTAAAAGAAAACCTGTCTTTCTCTGTCAGCGTTGTCAATGCGCCCGCGCGCGCGCACATACACGCTGCTGTCTTTTCTGAAAATGTTAACTCCTTGTTGAGGTGAGATTCTACAGGCATCAGTCAGTTCCAATACCCTGCTTTTGTACCTGTCTTTCACCAAGTGTGAATCTTATAGTGAGGACTGGTGATCTATTGAATATTCGGGCACACCACAACTAAGATTGGTGCTATCTTTGCTTGACTTCCAGACATGTGAGTAGGGAAGCATGGTAGCACTTTTGCATCACAGCTCCAGGGTCCCAGGTTCGATTCCCGTCTTGGGTCACTGTGTGTGGAGTCTGCACGTTATTCCCGTGTCTGAGTGGGTTTCTTCTCACAAGTCCCGAAAGACGTGCTGTTAAGTAATTTGGACATTCTGAATTATCCCTCGGTGTACCCGAACAGGTGCCGGAATGTGGCGACTAGGGGCTTTTCACAGTAACTTCATTGCAGTGTTAATGTAGGCCTACTTGTGACAATAAAGATTATTATTATATCCATGAAGTGCTTACTGAATAGCTAAAATGAAAGGAAAATACTGATTGATTTCTCTCAGCTCAGTCTAATTCAATTGTGTCCCACTTTCAGAGTGTTACCAATGATACTCTAAATTTGCCATTGGGACTGTCCCATTCAGTCATTTTGGCCCTGTTAGGGACTTTCCCAATAGTGTCGCTGTGTTATTCAATGTAACCCTGTTAAGTCAGAACGAAGAAGTATGTGTATTTTTACATCCGGCGGTAATAATTGTTTATTTTGCTTGGTTTTTGTGCTTTTAATTGTTTGGAAAGTGTGCTCTTGAATTGAGAAGCCAATCCAATCGCACTTGTATTGAGATTTTCTCAAGCTTCTTGTTTATATTTCCTAAAGATTATGATTTCCCTTCGGGTCATTATGGATTTTTGTTCCCTGATGATGCCCGTGCAGTGCCTCATTACAAAAAGCTATTATTTTCTGATACAAGATGGCCATGATTAAGCAGGCATCTTATTCTCTGCACCACATATGATCACATACTTTAGGATACTTAATGGATAACGTGAAAAGGCTGTACAGCCAGAAATGACACAGGGACCTTTTTATAGAGACATGTAAGTAATTCATTGGGATAGAGAAGCTAAACTGACTTGATGCAATGCATTCTGTGTATCCACAAAGTTGTGGCTTGTGAAGTGTATGTTTAGGTGTGACAACAGGAAATATTTATTTCCATAGAGTGTGACGAGCAACTCCGATATATTACCAAGGAGAGTTATTGAGAGCAAAATAGTGAACTTATTTCATACACAGATGGGTGTGGGAATGACGATGTGTCGTTGCAGTGGAAGGGTTTTGCCCAATGTTATGTTCAAACCCCCAAGTCTGTTCATCTTGCATCTTTAAGATGTTATCAAATAGGATTGGCTAACTTAGCTCAGTAATTAAAACCGTGACTGAGTAGATACATGACTTTCTTGGACTGCATGGTTTAATACTAATTTAATTCTGAGCCTTTTTTAAGTACCTGGGATATGAGGGTTACAAATAAGAGCAGTGACCATCCTGATTGGCCCCTATTTGCCAAAGAAGGTGTCTTGCTCGGCAATTTCAAAGAGTAGGTGAGTGTTAACCACGTTACTGAGAGTCTGGAATCACATGGAGCAGACTGACAGACATCTTTCCGAAAGGGCGCCAGTGAAGCAGATGGGTTCATACAAAAGTAAAAAAAATAGTTTCCTGGTCACCATTGTCTCTCTTGTCATATGAGGAGAGATTGAGCAGTTTAGGCCTATACTCCCTAGAGTTTAGAAGAATGAGGTGAGATCTAATTGAGTTCCAATACCCTGCTTTTGTACCTGTCTTTCACCAAGTGTGAATCTTATAGTGAGGACTGGTGATCTATTGAATATTCGGGCACACCACAACTAAGATTGGTGCTATCTTTGCTTGACTTCCAGACATGTGAGTAGGGAAGCATGGTAGCACTTTTGCATCACAGCTCCAGGGTCCCAGGTTCGATTCCCGTCTTGGGTCACTGTGTGTGGAGTCTGCACGTTATTCCCGTGTCTGAGTGGGTTTCTTCTCACAAGTCCCGAAAGACGTGCTGTTAAGTAATTTGGACATTCTGAATTATCCCTCGGTGTACCCGAACAGGTGCCGGAATGTGGCGACTAGGGGCTTTTCACAGTAACTTCATTGCAGTGTTAATGTAGGCCTACTTGTGACAATAAAGATTATTATTATATCCATGAAGTGCTTACTGAATAGCTAAAATGAAAGGAAAATACTGATTGATTTCTCTCAGCTCAGTCTAATTCAATTGTGTCCCACTTTCAGAGTGTTACCAATGATACTCTAAATTTGCCATTGGGACTGTCCCATTCAGTCATTTTGGCCCTGTTAGGGACTTTCCCAATAGTGTCGCTGTGTTATTCAATGTAACCCTGTTAAGTCAGAACGAAGAAGTATGTGTATTTTTACATCCGGCGGTAATAATTGTTTATTTTGCTTGGTTTTTGTGCTTTTAATTGTTTGGAAAGTGTGCTCTTGAATTGAGAAGCCAATCCAATCGCACTTGTATTGAGATTTTCTCAAGCTTCTTGTTTATATTTCCTAAAGATTATGATTTCCCTTCGGGTCATTATGGATTTTTGTTCCCTGATGATGCCCGTGCAGTGCCTCATTACAAAAAGCTATTATTTTCTGATACAAGATGGCCATGATTAAGCAGGCATCTTATTCTCTGCACCACATATGATCACATACTTTAGGATACTTAATGGATAACGTGAAAAGGCTGTACAGCCAGAAATGACACAGGGACCTTTTTATAGAGACATGTAAGTAATTCATTGGGATAGAGAAGCTAAACTGACTTGATGCAATGCATTCTGTGTATCCACAAAGTTGTGGCTTGTGAAGTGTATGTTTAGGTGTGACAACAGGAAATATTTATTTCCATAGAGTGTGACGAGCAACTCCGATATATTACCAAGGAGAGTTATTGAGAGCAAAATAGTGAACTTATTTCATACACAGATGGGTGTGGGAATGACGATGTGTCGTTGCAGTGGAAGGGTTTTGCCCAATGTTATGTTCAAACCCCCAAGTCTGTTCATCTTGCATCTTTAAGATGTTATCAAATAGGATTGGCTAACTTAGCTCAGTAATTAAAACCGTGACTGAGTAGATACATGACTTTCTTGGACTGCATGGTTTAATACTAATTTAATTCTGAGCCTTTTTTAAGTACCTGGGATATGAGGGTTACAAATAAGAGCAGTGACCATCCTGATTGGCCCCTATTTGCCAAAGAAGGTGTCTTGCTCGGCAATTTCAAAGAGTAGGTGAGTGTTAACCACGTTACTGAGAGTCTGGAATCACATGGAGCAGACTGACAGACATCTTTCCGAAAGGGCGCCAGTGAAGCAGATGGGTTCATACAAAAGTAAAAAAAATAGTTTCCTGGTCACCATTGTCTCTCTTGTCATATGAGGAGAGATTGAGCAGTTTAGGCCTATACTCCCTAGAGTTTAGAAGAATGAGGTGAGATCTAATTGAGGTATACAAGATGCTAAAAGCTTTGGATAAAGTGGGCGTGGAACTGATGCTTCCTCTTGTGTGGCATTCTAAAACGAGAGGACATAATCTTAGAATAAGAGGTAGCAAATTTAAAAGACATTTGAGGAAAAACTACGTCTCCCAAAGGGTTGAGAATCTGTGGAATTCACTACCCCAGAGTGCGGTGGATGCTGGGACAGTGAGTAAATTTTAGGGGTTAGACAGATTTTTAATTGGTAATGGGTTGAAGGGTTATGGAGAACAGGCAGGACGGTGGGGTTGAGGCCAGGATGGGATCAGCCATGATCCCATTGAGGGTGTTAGGCTCGGGCGGCTAAATTGCCGACTCCTGCTCCAAGTTCATGTGTTCTAGGGAGGAGATGCTCTGGCTGATTTTGCAATCCAGCTCTTGGTTTGTGCAGATGAGGAACATATCAGCCATGATAGAATGGTGGGGCAGACTCGATGGGCTGAATGGCCTAATTTGGCTCCTATCTCTTATGAATTTATTACTGATACTAGCTTTTTTTATTCCAAATTTATTAATTCAATGAATTTAAATTGCTCAGCTGTTAGGGTGGGATTTGAACCGTTGGATCACTAGTTCCAGTAAAACAACCTCTGTTATGTCCTTTATGCTACTGTGTCTAAATGCTGCTCTGATCCCTGGTCTTGGAACATAGGAGTAGGCCATTTGACCCTTCGAGCCTGCGCCACCATTCAATAAGATCATGGCTGATCTGGTAGTGCTCTCAGCTCCAACTTCCTGTCTGATCCCAGAACCTTTGACTCCCTTTCCTAACAAAATATCTGCCTAACTTTGAATAAATTCCAATTATCCAGCTTCCATTACTCTCTGGCGAAAATAATTCCACACATCCGGGACCCTTCCCTCTTAGTATGTCTCTTAATTTTAGTCTCCTCCACAAGAGGAAACGTTCTCTGGGTATCCAGCCGATCAAATCCCCTTGTGTAACAATAAGATCACCTCATTCTTCAAAGCTCCAGTGAGTATACGTCCAGTCATCCCAGGAATAAGTCCGGTGAACCTTGTGCTTCGAAAGCAATTATATCCTTTTTAAAGTAAGGAGTCTAAAACTGTAAGGACTCCATCCCTTTCTCTCAACTCCTTCGCCTCCGTCGAGTTTGTTCTGATGATGCCACTTTCCTAACTGGTGCTTCGAAAATGTGTTTCTTCTTCCTCAACTGTGATTTCCCACCTACAGTTGTGGACAGGGCCCTCAACAGTGTGCGGTCCATCTCCCGCGCCACTACCCTCACCCCCTCCACTCCCTCCCAGAACAAGGATAGAGTACCCCTCGTTCTCACATTTCATCCCACCAGCCTCTGTATGCAAAGCATAATCCTCCGCCATTTTCGCCAATTCCAGCGTGATGCCACCACCAAACACGTCTTCCCTTCACTCCCTCTGTCAGCATTACGCAGAGACCGTTCCCTCCGAGACAATCTAGTCCACACCTCCACCATACCCAGTACCACTCCCATCACCCATGGCACCTTCCCATGCAATCGCAGAAGGTGTAACACCTGCCCCTTTACTTCTTCCATGCTTAACATCCCAGGCCCAAAACACTCATTCCAGGTTAAGCAGCGTTTCACTTGCATCTCTTCCAATTTGGTCTACTGCATTCGCTGCTCCCAATGTGGTCGTCTCTATATCGGAGAGACCAAACGCAGACTGGGTGATCACTTTGCTGAGCATCTTCGGCCTGTGCGCATTCAGGACCCTGACCGTCCTGTTGCTTGCCATTTCAACAAAATACCCTGCTCCCATGCCCACATGTCTGTTCTTGGCCTGCTGCAATGTTCCAGTGGAGCGCAACGCAAACTGAAGGAACAACATCTCATCTTCCGGTTAGGCACGCTACAGCCTTCCGGCCTGAACATTGAATTCAACAACTTCAGATGATCAGCTCTACCCCATCTCGACCCATTTGTTTTCATTTCATTCTAACTGCCGTTTACCATTTCTTTCTTTCTTAATATACATTTAATTTCCCTCCCCCAATCTTATCCACCTTTCCTTCACATGTCTCCTCTTTGCTTCTCCCTCTCCTCCCCCCACATCTACATTCATCCTCTGATGTTAGTTTCTCTGCTGTTTGATCTTTCACATATTTTGTCCTCTCTGGGGACTGCCATTAGCACTCTTTCCCCATGATTTCTGTGGCCATTAACACCCGTTTCCCTGGGTTTCTGTGGCTATGACTCATCTTTCATTCTCACTCCACAGTATAAATATTTCCCGTAAGAAGTCTTACAACACCAGGTTAAAGTCAGAAGGAGCAGTGCTCCGAAAGCTCGTGTTTGAAACAAAACTGTTGGACTTTAACCTGGTGTTGTAAGACTTCTTACTGTGCTCACCCCAGTCCAACGCCGGCATCTCCACATCATAAATATTTCCCACTTTCTCTGTTAGCTTTGACAAAGAGTCATCGGACTCGAAACGTTAGCTCTTTCCTCTCCCTACAGATGCTGCCAGGCTTGCTGAGATTTTCCAGCATTTTCTCTTTCGTTTCAGATTCCAGCATCCGCAGTAATTTGCTTTTATTTAGACTAAAACTGTACCCAGTGCTCGAGATGTGGCCTTCAACGCCCTGTGCAACTGTAGCAAAATATTTCTTTTTTATATTTCATGTGCCTTCCTAATCACTTCCTGTACCTACATATACTGACTTTGTTGTGATTCATGTAACAGGTCACCTCGATCCCTCTGTACCGCTGAGTTCTGCAATCTTTCTCCATTTAAAATAGTATACTCTTTTCTACAATAGAAATAGAAAATACGGGGAAACCTCAGCAGGTCTGGCACCATCTGGTGTGGGTTTCTTGCTCCACATGTGCTGCCAGGTCGGAGTTTTTCCAGCATCTGTTTTTGTTTCGGTTTCCAACATCCGTAGTATTTTGTTTTTATTGTGCTGCTTCTCTTTTCATCCTGCTAAAGTAAATAAGTTCACGTTTCCCCACATTTTACTCCATCTTCCAAATTTTTGGTTCATTTGCTTAACCTACCTATATCCCTTTGCAGACTCTCTACCTCCTCTTGGTGTAACGGCAAATTTAGCGACCTTACATTTGGTCCTTTCATCCGAGTCATGGTTATAGATTGTAAAATGTTGAGGACCCAGCACTGATCCCTGTGATACCCCAGTTGATACAGCTGCCAATCTGAAAAAGACCCATTCATCTCTACTCCTTCCTGTTAGTCAACCAATCTTTTATCCATACTAACGTGTTAAGCCCTACACCATATGCATATCTGAGTGAAAACTAGAAAAATAAGCACATCTCAAGCTGCAAAAGCTCGGAACTGGGAATGAGATGACCGCGCTATTTAGTTACAGGCTGAACCCTCGTTTGTTGTGTCTTTATTTCCAGACTCATCCAAACGTGGATAAGAAACTTTTCACAACGGACTCTTTGATTGGGCTAAAGAACCCAGAGAAATCTTTCCCACTGAATAACGACGTTGGGGTCCTGAAGTGGAGGTTGCAAACCAACGATGACGCCTTTATTCCCCTCTCCAGTAAGTATTTCCAGAAATTGTCACCTCATCAAAGATGCTGTGGCATGCATTGTGTTGTGATACTTTGCGTCTTGTGCATCCCCGGTTTTCCTCGCTCCAGGGTTGGTGGCTATGCCTTCATCTGCCTCAGCTCTGAGCTTTGGAATTCCCTTGCTAATCCTCTATCTCTCCTCTTAAGGTGCTTCTTACAACCTACCTCTTCAAGCTTTTGGTGGCCACAGACATTCACTGGGGTTCAGAGTGGAGTGTGTCTAACCACAGTTATCCTGTGTGCTTAAAAGGAAATTTGTGTGTTAGTGAGACCATTGTAGTTTCAGATGTATTTTGTAATCGGTGTTAATCTTAAAACCTATGTGTAATTTTAAGATGGGGGGGGAGATAAAGGGGTATTGGCCATTTTTTTCATATTTAATACATTTTTCTTCTTTTAAAACTAATTCATGGTCTTGTGACTGTTCCTCTGCTTTTTATTTTTAAAAATTAAAAGTTGCGATTTTTTTTTTTCTGAGCTTGGGTTCCATTCTGGGATTGTCCCCTTCAGTAATAACATCAACCTGGATTGTAACACCTGCCTTATATCTTTTAAAGTGACTCAGTGTCAAATATTTTTGCCAATGCTTGTGTCGAGCACCTAGGGGAGTTTTAAATGTGTCATGTCATGCAGTAACTCAGCAAGAGCATTCTGGGAGGTAAAATTAGAGACCGTCGCCCTCGGCTTTCAAGTGTCTGGTTGTTCATTGGGTGTGGCTTATTGCGCAACTGTCAAGCCACACTGCTTCTGGGGCTTTGATACCCTAACAAACTCAGTGGGAGATGTGGACATTGCCTGTCAATGTGCTAGGGTTTTCTTGTACCCATAACTGCTTATTGTTTGGCAGGGGAGAGCTGGCGCAGGCCGAGTGGCTCACTTCTGGGCTGTAAGATTTTGAGGGGGTGAATGGCCATCCTGTTTCTCTTTTCCTAAGAAAACCACAATTTAAAGTTCAGTGATGGCTGTTGTTTCCCCGAGTGATTCATGACTTTTTTGTTTCTAATTTAGTTAACTGCTGGCCTTCGGAGAGTGCCACTGGTTGCGATGTAAATATTGAGTATGAGCTACAGGAGAGCACTCTGGAACTGAACGATGTAACCATCACCATTCCTGTTCCGTAAGTTTTTGTAACTTGAAATGTGTTATACTTTTCTCTGGTCTCTTCTGATTATTCCCCCTTTCCTCCTGATGCTGATGCCGCAAGAGGCAGCACTCCGTTTCTCCACATCAACCTAACCTATCTGACTGGAGAGCCATGGCAGCTGAATGATGCAATAATATACAGCATCGTGCTTTTATCATTTTGAAACCGTCATCGAGTCCCTGGTAGCCTTTTCTGGTCTTGTTCTCTCAGACATCCCGATTTAAAAACAGAAAATGCTGGAAATGTTCAGTAAATGCAGCAAACGGTGGAGAAAGAAACTGAATTAATGTTTTAGGCGGATGAGTTTTCATCCCCGATTTCCAGCACACTGGGTTATTATTTTATATCTGCAGTATTTTACTTCAGTACTTTCCTATTTAAATGGTTTTCTCTTCAGGAGTAGAGCTCTGCTTGGTGTCCAAGAAATTGCATAATGAATGGAATTTATTTTAGTGACACAATGTGAGAGTTTTTTAAAAACTTCCAAGCAGGCAATCTAAAATTGCTTGAAACAGTAGTAATACTGTGAATGGATGTTTGCCAGGTCCTCCTGTACTGACTGTCGTCTTCTGTTGTTCCTAGGGCTGGTGTTGGTGCCCCATTAATTGGTGAACTCGATGGTGAGTATCGCCACGACAGCAGGAAAAACATTCTCGAGTGGAACCTACCAGTCATTGATGCCAAAAATAAAACTGGCAGTCTGGAGTTCAGTATAGCAGGACAGCCCAATGATTTCTTTCCAGTCACTGTGTCCTTTGTGTCCAAAAGGAACTACTGCAATATACAGGTATGTACTCCCATCCATAAAACATGGCCAGCCTGGTCAGGCTTCTTCATGTGTATTTGATTTATTCTTTTTGACACAAATATGAGCTCTTGGCACACATCGCACCATCGCCAAGATTGCTCCTTCAGCCTCTGACGTTGCTCGACTCTCCGTTGCTAAACCCCTCGCTTGTGCCTTTAATACCATTAGACTTGCAACACAGTCGTGATCGGTCTTCTACCCTCCATTAACTTCAGCTGATCCAAAGCTTTGTTGCCCATATCTTAACTCGCACCCTCCCATTCATCTGTCACTTCTGTGCTCACTGACCTATATTTTCTCCCATTCCAGCAATATCCTTGTTTTCAAACCTCTCTCTGACCTTCTACTTATCATCTCTCCAAGCTCCTCTGGTCCTTCTGCCCACCTCCAGTTCAGGCCTCTTGCGCAGTCCCTACTGTAATTGTTCCTCCATTGGCACCCCATAACTGTGGAATTCTTTCCCTAAATCTTCCTGACCTCTATTGTCTCCTTTACACCCGTTGCTTCACCTCTCTTGCCTTCTTTACAACCATTCTTAAAAACCATGTCGTAGGCTAAGTGTTTTGGGCATCTGTCCTAATATCTCTGTAGCTCCGTGTCAAATTTTGTTTAATAGCACACTTTATGAAGTGCCTTGAGATGATTTGCTATGTGGAAGGTGCTACATAAATGCAGCCACGATGGGCTGGTTTAGCTCAGTGGGCTAGACAGCTGGTTTGTAATGCAGAACAAGGCCAGCAACGCGGGTTCAATTCCCGTCCCGGCTTACCTGAACAGGTGCCGGAATGTGGCGGCTATGGGCTTTTCACAGTAACTTCATGCTTGTGACAATAAAAGATGATGATTATTGGATTTCCATGTGTTGAGTTCATGCAGAAGGAGTGTTCTTTAATTCTTTTATCTGAGATGATGCAGATCTAATATTTAGTGAGCAAGCAGTTGGCTATGGCAAAAAATGTTTGGTGTAAATGTGGGACAGTTTCCAATCTCCAACATGCAAATTTTCAGGAAGTATACATTCACAAAAGAAAAAGCATAAGGAAGCATCAAAATAAACACTAATTTATTGATGACCTAACAACAGTAAAGTTAACACCAAATATTTAACGTATTTGGCAAAATAAAGTAACTGGCAGTGTTTTAAGATGGTAACGCCTTATTCTGTGGTTCTACAGATATAGAGGAATAAAATCTGCTAATCTCTGGTCTGACTATCTTCATTGTAGACTGGTTCTGATTCAGCTGATATCTCTTTGCCACATGCATACTGTCCTTTTTCTAGTCTTGCACACAGAAGTGAATGGTTAGTACCCATGAAACTACCCTCTTCTGGGAGAATGTGGAGGAAAAGTAAAAACATAATTTTTCCTCCCCTTTTGTCCCAGGTGATCGGAATCAATCACGTCGACAGTAACAGCCCCGTGAGGTACTCCATGGAAACCATGTTACTGGTTGAAAAATACGAAATACTGTAAAAATAGCAAAAAAAGCAATGCACAACAGATATCCAGAAGTCACAAGAACAGATGTCGCCGAGCTGCACACAAGATCGAAGACCCTGAACTTCAAAAATATAATTGCACAGTGTTTTGTGTACGTGAAAAGATTCAGAATGCCTCAACAATATGGTTTATTATCTGTCATTCAAACCTGCCGACTATTCTCAGATCTGAAAGAGGAGTTTGATATTAATATTTTAATTAACCAACAAGTATAAACACTTGTCTTTGTTTTGAGGGGGGGGGGGGGGGGGGGGGGGGGGGGGGGGGGGGGGGAAGGATGTTTCGTAGCACCTACAGTGTCATGTATTTCAGCTACAGCACCTGTTGTTCCCTATCATATTGCCTCCTTGGCTGTAATTATCGTTTTAGCCCTTTTGTTGAGTTAGTTTCCAACGTAAAAGTGACATTTTTTTCTTCTTTTTCTCTTTGATTTGGATGAAAGATGATCGAAGCAGACATTTTGTAACCCTGTAAAGTGTATAAGAGGGAATATGACAACATTCCAGTGTAAAAAGATTTAACAAAAAAAAAGTGTAATCTTTAAAAAATGATTAAAAGTATATTATAAAACCAAATTAATTTGCTATGCTTTCCCTCCTAATGGTAAATGGTGGTTTTAGGGATGGTGATCTGTGGAGTTACATTACCTTTGTGGGGGTTGGGGGGGGCGGAGGAGTGTGGGCCGGTTTGGCAATCACTCAAAAATCAAATCAAAATACTGCTGATTGATGCTGGAAACCTAAAAGAAAGACAGAAAATGCTGCCAGCATCTGTGCGGAGAGAAACTGAGTTAACTAAATCCGATTCTGCACTTTGCAGCCTTCAGGACTTGAGTTCAACAACTTAAGATCATCAGCTGTCTGTTCCATCTTGACCTTTTTAATCCATTCTTTTTTTTTGTCCCACTTGATCTTAAGTTTTCCTTTCACAGAACCCTTGTTTCGCCATTAACACATAGGTTTTTTGGAAAATATTTTATTGGAACTTTAGCACTTAATATTAGAACTCTGCAGAATAATACCAAAACAACAACACCAACACCAAGTATCACCAGTTGCCGCTGTGTCTTTGACAGTAATCCCAGTACTACATTTCCTTACATTAGTGTGTACAATAAGAAGTCTTACAACACCAGGTTAAAGTCCAACATGTTTGTTTCAAACACTAGCTTTCGGTGCACTACTCCTTCCTCAGGTGAATGAGGAAGGAGCAGTGCTTCGAAAGCTCGTGTTTGAAACAAACCTGTTGGACTTTAACCTGGTGTTGTAAGACTTCTTACTGTGCTCACCCCAGTCCAACGCCGGCATCTCCACATCATTACATTAGTGTGTATCAGACATTTTTTTTTCCTAACACGGTCGCAAACATCCCTCACCTTTTCTCAAACCTTCCTGCTGACCCCCCCTTAACTCATACTTTATTGGGATTTTTAACGTATAGTGATAGAATTATACACAATTTTACATAGATATTTACAATTGCTGCCAGAATTCTTTAGTGTTTATAACGCTTTGTGTTTTCTTGCGTTTATGCCACTATCAGTACCTTATGTCTTTCACACTACACCATTAACGCTTCCTTTGTCTTGCGTCCAGGGCACCGTTAACAAATTCTTGGCCTCCCATTGTGCTTCAACTGCTCCACCCCCTGCTCACAGTGTGAAATCCGACACATTTCTCCCTCCCTTTACATTTGAAAGAGTCATATGAACTGTACCTCTGTTTCTCTCCACAAATGCTGCCTGACCTCCTCAGGTTTTCCAGCATTTTCTAATTTTAATTAGCAGTTGCACACACAGAGAATGAGGATAGGGAGGGAAAGTAGATATCGGAATGTGGCCACCTGGTCTGTTGAATCTGTGGGTCACATTTTTTGATATAAAATCATTAATGCCAAAGCAGAAACATGCGGTATTAAAAGGAACTGGTACGTCACCTTCTTTAATATAAACGCTCAGCATTTTCTTCCCTGCATCCCCTCAAGTGTGTGCTATTTTTCTGCCTTCCTTGTTTGGTTTTCTCCTCTAGATTTTTATACGACGGAGGTTGGAGATGGTCCATGCCCAACGTGCCCCATGGAGGATGAACACAGCCCTCCTTGCCGACGAGGCTTTTTGCGAAAAGATAATAGTGTGTATTCCCAATAAACAGAATGCTCTGGGAGGTGCTGATGGCAGGGGTGAGATTATAGTTTATAAATCCCCCAGAGACGAGCAGGAGAGGGTGACTAGGCGACAACTGGTCGACTCCATAATGGTGGTGGACTAGCGGTGCTCCCATGCCCTGACCGCAGAGCTTCTGGCGGAGAAGAAAAGCTACAAATGGACTTTGACCTGCTCTCCACTAGGAAGACAGTGCAC
>NC_052164.1:100435194-100526340 GCF_902713615.1 Scyliorhinus canicula | reverse complement strand
CCCTTTGACATAGCCGTGCTGACTCAGTCCTATTTTACCATGCACTTCCAAGTGCTTCGCGATCTCATCTTTAATAACGGACTCTAAAATCTTACCAATGACCGAAGTCAGGCTAGCTGGCCTATAATTTCTCATCTCCTGCCTCCCTCCCTTCTTAAACAGTGGTGTTAAATTAGCTACCTTCCAGTCCTCTGGAACCCTTCCTGCCTTCAGTGATTCCTGAAAGATCATCACTAATGCCTCCACAATTTCCTCGCCACCTTTGTATGCTTTTCCTTTAGCCTTTATGCTGACCTTGACAACCCTCGTCAGCCATGGATGCCTTGTCCTTCCCTTAGGATGTTTCCTCCTCCTTGGGATGAATTTCTGTTGTGCCTCCCAAATAACCCCCCAAAACCCTTGCCACTGGTGTTCCACTGTCTTCCCTGTGAGGCTCCTTCTCCAATATGACACCATTTGCAGCTTTCAGTCCTCCCTTTGACAATGCATCACTTGTTTCAATAAAAATTTGAAAATAATGGCCCTTCATGAGAAAATGACAAAACTATGTAACGTTTCATAAACTAAAGCCAACTTTATAGGCAGAGGCTGGAATCCTTTTATTCCCAATAACATCCTTTCACTTGCAAGGACATATTAGTATTTAGAGTTCTTCAGTCAGAATCTGAAATATCTTGACAAAGACAACGTTCCAATGTATTGAATTCCAATTCCAATTCTCTTCCCAAACTTGGCGGCATACTGAAGCAGACTTTTATCTGTTTCCATAGTTATTTCTGGAACAGGTTGCCATTCTCTCACCAGGGGGATTATAGCTTGAGGGCCGCCATTCCTCATCAAGTATGGCTGACCAGGAGTCTCTCCCACTCTTACCGCCAGCCATTGGCATGTTGGGAAGGATTTGCAGGTTGACACTCAAACCCATTTGGCCTTGTTATGAACGCAACTTCCATGGCCGTCAAGTCCAGGGCAGGGACTCGAACCTAAAGCTTCTGATTCAGAGGCAGCGATGCTGCCCGCTACACCACAAGACCACCTAATGTACTGAATGCAAACTTACCAATATCTTGTCATCCCCTGTGTGGACATGATGCGATCAATCGGAATGACCGTGAATCACAAATTGTTCACTCTGTAAAGGTGCTTCTTCACCTCCACTTGCTAACGTGCCTCCCCTGAAACCCTCAGCAGTGACTGACGGAGAACAGTGTCAGCTGTGCTTCAATATTTTCCCCTAATTCCTGCGATGTGAGCATCCACTTGGAAAACCAACGATTTACTGCCGTCGATAAGCTGGCCATGAGCCACCTTTTTGATTACTCAGTATCCCGCTCGGCTATCTCGGAGTGTAGTAACGAGTCAATCACATTGCTGTGGGTCTGGAGTCACTTGTAGGCCAGACCGATGAAGGACGGCAGATTTCCTTCGCTAAAGGACATCAGTGCATCAGATGAGTAAAGTCTGGTTGTTTTACCGTCACACTGACGCTCACATTTTTTTTCCAGCTGCCATGATAGGGTTTGAACTCCTGTCATCAGATTGTTAATCCAGGCCACTGGCTTTCTAGTCCAGTAACATTACCGCTATGTTACCATTCAATTTTGGGTAGCACACTCCCTCTGTGAGTCAGAAGGTTGTGGACGGGCGCAAGTCTCACTCCAAAGGCATGAGCATAAAATCCAGGCCAAACCCCCCCCCCCTGCCTGCCCAATACTAGTACTGATGGAGTGCTGCAATGTTGGGGGTGCCATCTTTCAGATGTGATGTTAAACAAAGGCACTCAGTGTAATGTCCTTGTCGGATGGCCTGATTTATATTACAAGAACACTTGTAGCTAAAGCTATAAATGATTTATTAACATTAACTGTGGGTCAAATATATACAAAACAACAGATGAATAATAGTATGAACATGCACAAGCGACCTCTCTCCCATCTCCCTCGTCAGTCTGAGGTCACCTGACTCTAACATTCACTGAGATACGAATGAGACTCCTAGTGGTCAGTCGGTTAATTACAATACAACCATGATATCACTACACTCGGGTTGATCTGAAAATTCATGACATGAGTCATGACACGTGGGAAGGCTTTGTTTAATAACCGTGTTGGGGTCTGTCGGGAGTAGAATTGATCGGCACTTGTAGATTGTTTTTCAATTGAGGTCCTACCGGTAAATTAGGAATTTTCAAAACTCTCATCCTTATTTTCAAATTCCTCCATGGCCCCGTCCCTTCCCTGACTCTGTCCGGCCCTACAACACTCTGAGGTATCTACACTCCACCAGTTCTGACATCTTAAGCTTCCCCCATTTTAATCACTCCAAAATTGGATGCCATGCCTTCAGCTGCCTGGTTCCAAATCTCTAAACTCCCTCCCAAAACTCAGGCCCTCTCCACTTCTTTCTCCTCCTTCACGATGCTCCTTAAAATCTACAACTTTGGCCATGTGACCTGATGTTAACATTGGCCTGATAATCCCTCTGTGAAGGCCTTTGCATTTTTATCACTGTGTTGAAGGTGTTACATAACGCGGTTGTTGTTGCCCTTGCGTCCGTGCACCATGACTGTGCCTTTTCTTGCACTGCATCGCCATCAGGTATCCCCCCTCTTGACCCCAAGGCATTAACTCTCTTGCTGAGGGAACAGCCCCAGGGGTGTGGAAGCTGCTGCCTGTATCTCAATGAAGTCATCGTTTCTCATTTCCACTGCAGACAGTTTGGGATGAATCACAGGAGACGCTGATCCCTATCCTCACACCCACATTCCAGCAGAGGGTAATTAGACCAGGATCTGAGGCAGGCTGTCCTCGCTGATTTACCACCTCCATCCCCCCTCACATTCCCTGGCCCAGGGCATTGATGAAGCTTAGTAAACATCACCAACTCCGCGCCCCTCTCCCCCACCCTTCCCTCCCCTCCCTACGCTCTAACGCTGACTCAAAAAAACGATCATACCATCACAGTGTTGACAGAGCTTGGAACCTGGGTAGAAATAGTCTTGGGGATGGATGTAAGCACCGGTATTTTGTATAATGGGCGCTAATCTAATATGGTTACAGTGTCTCAAAACCAGCAACCTTGGGACCGAGGCCGTGTGGGATTTCAGATCTTGTCGGATCTCCTGTGGAATGGTTCAGGCCATCGGCAATTTGGACCAAGCTATGTTGGGTGGGGTCAAGGATCGGTTGGAGCACGGAAATAGAGTGATGCGTGAGAGGTGAAGTGGATAAACAATCTGGTGCCACACTAAACTGATGCAGTGCCAGGTCGAATTGCCCAGGCTAGTCACTTAAAAAAAAATTGTGTTCAATTACAATAGATTTATGGCATAATCTAAAAATGAAATGGAAATCGCTTATTGTCACAAGTAGGCTTCAAATGAGGTTACTGTGAAAAGCCCCTAGTCGCCACATTCCGGCGCCTGTTTGGGAAGGCTGGTACGGGAAAAAGGGCCAGATTTGAGACATTGTATTGAAATTCGCTGTCCAAGGTGGGATTTATTCTTGGGTCTCCACTGTGGCTGAGTCCGGACTGGGAAGGATAATTAGAAATTGGTTCCCCCAGTCCCCCTTACACAGGACTGGTTTACATTAAACCTGTTCATATGTCGGTTGTGTAAAATTAATTTATTGTACAACTGAGGATTTGAAATGATATTACAGCGATCCTTCCTTGCCTTCTGTTGAAAAATCTCAGGAGGACTCATAGATTCATACAATTTACAGTGCAGAAGGAGGCCATTCAGCCCATCGAGCCTGCACCAGCCCTGGGAAATAGCACTAAGCCCACACCTCCACCCTATCCCCATAACCCAGTCGCCCCAACCAACCTTTTTTGAACACTTAAGGGGCAATTTAGCTTGGCCAAGCCACCTAACCCGCACATCTTTGGGCTGTGGGAGGAAATTGGAGCACCCGGAGGAAACCCACGCACACACGGGGAGAACGTGCAGACTCCGCACAGACAGTGACCCCAGCCGGGAACCGAACCAGGGACCCTGGAGTGTGAAGCGACAGTGCCCCCCCCCCCCCCCCCCCCCCCCCCCCCCCCCCCCCCCATGCCTCATGCCGGCCAGTCATTTTGGATCTCAGTCAGAAGACAGTGAAAGTGAAGTTTCTGCCGTTATGTGCAGCGCTCGAAGGCTACCTTCAGTGTGAATCCCGTTGCTGAGACGAGTTCGGCCTGACCTAAGTTCTGCCATTCCGAATGAATGCCAGAAAATAGGAGCGAGCAGTTGCCCCCTCTGCCCGTTTGAGGAAGTAATGACAAGTTGAACTCTGATAATCGGGTAAAGCTTAGGAGCCTGTGCTCCGTATAAAGCATTGTTCCACATTGTTCTACATTGCTTTACATATATGTTGTGAGAAAACGTGCCTATTACAGCGGACAATAAAACTATATCTGCAACCAACCAGAGTCTTCTGAACAAGAAGTTTGGCTTTGGTAAAGACATTTGTAAAAGTCCGGCTGAAACTACACAAGACACTGGTTAGACCACACTTGGAAAACTGTGAACGGTTCCCTTATCTAAGGAAAGCTTTCCAGGCATTGGAGGCAGTCCAGAGAAGGTTCACTAGGTTGATTCCGGGTATGGAGGGATTTCTTTAATGAGGAGAGGTTGAGTAGATTGCGCCTGTCCTCATTGGAGTTTAGAAGAACGAGAGGTGACCTTATTGAGACATATCGGATTCTCAGGGGGTTTGACAGGGTCGATGCTGAGAGGTTGTTTCCTCTTGTGGGAGAGTCCAGGACCAGAGGGCATCATTTCAGAGTGAGGGGTCGACCATTCAGAGATGAGGAGGAATTATTATGTCAGGGTAGTGAATCTGTAGAATTCTTTACCGCAGAGAGCTGTAGAGGCCGGGTCATTAAGTATGTTCAAGGGTCAGATGGACAGATTTTTAATCAGTGAGAGAATCAAGGGTTATGAGGATAAGGCAGGAAAGTGGATTTGAGGATTATATCAGATCAGCCATGAGCAGACTCAGAGGGCTGAATGGCCAATTCTGCTCCTATGTCTTATGGTTTTATAGCAGTGAGATAGACAGTCTTCTTCAATCATGTGGAGATGCTGGCGTTGGACTGGGGTGAGCACAGTAAGAAGTCTTACAACACCAGGTTAAAGACCTCTCCATTCACCTGAGGAAGGAGCAGTGCTCCGAAAGCTCGTGTTTGAAACAAACCTGTTGCACTTTAACCTGGTGTTGTAAGACTTCTTACTGTCCTCTTCTTCAAAGTAGTGCGATGAGATACTTTCCATCTACCTCAGAGGGTAAAACAGGCCTTGGTTTAACATTTGATCTGAAAGATGACACCTCTGACAGTGCTGCACTCATTCAGTCCTGCACTGGATTGTCAGCTTTGAGTTTTGTGTTCAAGTCATGGAGAATGTCCTGATTCTCGGGCAGCAGCGGGTGACAGCTGGCTGGTTTGTGATCCTGGACTTTGCAAATTGAGAGATGGAATGCAAAGCAAGGGGTTGTGTTGAACATCACAATGGTTTGCATTGAGATAGTGCCTTAAACGTGATAAAATGTCACAAGGAGTGTTATAAGGAGATAATAATAATAAGATATGAGGACAAGTGGCTAAAAGCTCAGTCAAAGAGATATGCAAGTAGCATCGTAAAAGAGGAGAGAGATGGAATGGTTTAGAGATGGAATTATGGAGCCTTAGGGCTTGGCTGCTTGATATACCATCAATTGGACACGAGTCGAGATGAAGATCCAACATTCGGCTTTAATAGACTAGTTGTGTGCCCGGCAGTCGACTTACACAGAAAGGCCGTCTGCCGGGTCCTACGGGTTCTTATACCCCGCCTTGTAGGCGGGACTACTAACCTCCCGGCCAATCGGTGAGCAGTCACATGACTAGTCTCAACCAACCAGCCGAGAGGCACATGACCGGCCTGAGCCAATGGGCAGCGAGGATTCTGCACCAATGGCAGATAGGTACCGTAAACCTCCTAGTCATATCACCACACAGCTCGAAGACAGACCGCCAATGATGAGTGATCAAAATTGGAGATATGCTGGAGGCCAGGATTGGAGGAGTGCAGATATCTTGGACAGTTGTAGGGCTGGAGGAGATTACAGAGATAGGAAGGGATGAGATCATGGAGCGATTTGAACATAAGATTGAGAATTTAAAATAAGGACCGTTACATATCACGGGTTTGCCTTTATTGTGTTAATATAATATTTATTGGGGTGGGCGGTGCGGTGGCACAATGGTTAGTACTGCTGCCTCACGGCGCTGAGGACCCGGGTTCAAATCCTGGCCCTGGGTCACTGTCCATGTGGAGTTTGCACATTCTCCCCCGTGTCTGCGTGGGTTTCACCCCCACAACCCAAAAGGATGTGCAAGTTAGGTGGCTTGGCCACTCTAAATTGCCCCTTAATTGGAACAAAATAATTGGGTACTCTAATTTTATTTTTTTTCAAATATATTATTTATTGGGCTTATTTACTCTACAAGATACAAGGCACCAATCGCTCATAAGGGATTGGGTAAATATATTGTGGGTTAATTTATTAAGACTAACAAAATGAAAAACAGTTGTGTACAGGTATAAGGCTTGAAGGCGCCCGAGCTGTGTGTTTATGTGCTCTGCTCAAAACAAAAGTGAAATTAAGACTGGACCACATGACACATTTCCTTCCTATTGATGTCATACTGATATCCTTTAGAGGAATACGACACCAGCTCTCAGCTGTCCAGTTCCGTGCTGGATGTCAAAGTCTCCTCTGTATAGAAGACTTACCAGAATAGTTCCAGGCACGAGGAGAGAATTGTTTCAATTATGCAGAGCGACTCAAGAAACTGGGATTGTTCTCCTTACGGCAGTAAAGGTTAAGAGGAGATTGAATAGTGTTCAAAATTATGAAGGGTATTGACCGGGTAAATGCAGACAAATTGTTTCCACTGGCAGGAGAATGGTGGATCCAAACGGCCTGTGATTTTCAGATCATGGGCTAATAATCAGAGGGGAGGTGAAGAGAATTTAGTTTCTAATACTGTGGTTTATTACTGTCCAGAGTGCATTCGTTGCCGACATGGAAGCAGATTCTGTTGTAACTTTCAGAATTGAATTGGCTAAATACTGGAAAAGAAAATTAATTGCAGGGTTTTGACGTGTGGAATTTGCACATTCTCCCGTGTCTGCGTGGGTCTCACCCCCACAACCCAAAAAATGTGCAGGTTAGGTGGATTGGCCACGCTAAATTGCTCCTTAATTGGATAAAAATATTGGACCCTCTAAATTTATTTTTTAAACTGCGGGGTTTTGGGGGAAGGTGGGGGAGTGGGATAATTGGATAACCCTTTCAATGGGCAGCCAAAGGCTTTGATGGGCTGAATGGTCCCCTTCTGTATCATTCCGTCCGGATTTCATGTGAGAAGAATGATCGTTTATGGACGAGGTGTGTTGTATGGTGGCCAGTGGCCAGCAAGGGGTTAATACCTTCAGGAATGAAACGGTGACAGCGGAGGGTTGAAGGTGACCAGGGCTGGGGGGAGTAAAACCCTGTGATTATTATCCCGGTGTTAGAAGTTGACAAGAGCCATCCACAATTAAATTTGGTTTATCTAAACCCAACCCCTGTGGATTTGTCCAAACAAGGTGCTGCACCAGGTTTTTATATAAAAAAAAACAGACACTGAGTGCGTGTTTTCAATCTGGCTGGGAAAGATTGCTCATGCAAACACTTCTATGGAAACAGCTTGCTTCCTGCTTCTGTTGCGTGCATGTGTGCATGCAGCTGCTGCCTCAGCTTGCTCCTTCAGTGGGGGGGTGGGGGGGGGGGGGGTGGGAGACGAAGGCTGCAGGGGGCAGAGGGGTGACGGGGGGGGCGGGGAGTGCTGGGTCGGTGGCTTAGAGAGAATTGTTTGCTGGTGATATCACCCCTGGGGGAGCTGCCTATTGCTGTTTAAGCAAGAGATGGGCCGGCACCTCGCTCGCTCTGCACCCTCCCACGACCACTCTGGTCCCGGCTGGCTCTGGTTGGTGAGGAGCTGCAGTTCTCGGGCGAGGCGGTGAGTCAGATTGATGGAATTAAATAGCGACGGGACTGCCGAAGGAAAGACCCATCTCCCTTCGCACAGAGCAGGAATGAAGTAAGTTAAAGGGCTGCTGCTGTTTTCTTGAAGCAGATTATTACTCTACAATAATTTGAACTGATTTAATAAGCTACCCAGGGAGTATGTTTTGATGCTCAACTTGAGAGACCCTTTTGCTCGGAAGACAGGAATTGATAAGGTGGACAGTGTTTTGCTTGGTACCATGTTCAGGGTAATGTTGTACGCACTCAGATCTTATTCCCTGGACTTTGAAAGATATATAAGAGGGTTTTGTAATGAAAGTGAGAGGTTTTTGAGCTGTGTTATTTACCCATGTGCTTGTTGGCCACACCTATTCTCTGTTGTACAGACTCTGCCTGTTGTCCTGTGTCATCTGAATTGTACAGGGTTTAATCCGTGCTCTTTTAATCTGGGCCAAATCCACTGGGCTTCATCAGCCCAACAATAAACTGGAGTTAAAGCAGCAGAAAATGAGTAATTGTGATTTTAATTCTAGATCTTCCCGTTCCCAGCTGAAGTGGCGAAATTTAAAGGGCCGATGGTTTTGAAAAGAAAGACTTGCGTTTCTGCAGTGCCTTTCCTGAATTAGGGAAGTGATTACACTACAGGAGGCTTCACTGACGGTAAAGCACTCAGTGCTGCCTGGGAGTCATGAAAAGGACAATTAAATGTACATCTTTCTTTTTTTTAACCTCTGACGTTTACAGCCATTGATGAAGTCTTCGAGTGTGGCAACTACGATAATTTAGGAATCGTAGCTGCGAATTTGCGCACAGAAAGCTCTCACATGTGTCATGTTCATAGAATAATAGAATCATTGCAGTGCAGAAGGAGGCCATTCGGCCCATTGAGTCTGCACCGATATTGGGATCTAACCCCTGCACCTCAGAGACCCCGAGTGATCGGCAGTTAGCCGATAGTTAGGTCTCCACAAACATGGACCAGGCGCACCGGCACTGGGGTGGGGTGGGAGGCCTCCCAAGCGTTCCCTCTGGGTAGCGGGGCTCTGGGCAGGGTGTCCAGGTGGCACTGCCAGGCTGGCAGAGGCAGTGCCAAGTTGGCAATGTCAAGGTGTCCAGGTGGCATTTTGCCTGCGTCGGAATCGGATCTGGGTTGGAGGGGCTGCCCTTCCCTTATGAGATGGGGTGCGGGGGGGCTCGATGACCCCTTTATAGTTGAGTTGGGGCATTGGGGGTTTGGGAATTGGGTGCTACTTAGCGGAGCTCGTTCAAGCAGGAAATGGGACCGACTGAAATGATAGCAGGGTCGTTCTCGGTACTGCCTGCCAGGAAAGACCCAGTTAAAGGTGCTCGTCACGGGACTATGTTTCATTTCTGTTAAATCGAGCCCCTGGTACTTTCACCGGTGTCAGTCAGAACCTGACACTTTGCCACATTTTAGGAAAATTGCGCTGTTTGATTCTTATTTTCTGTTCATTGATTACCCCCAAAAATGTGTGAGTGTTGAAAATGTTAGAGCATCCAAAATATGTACTGGCCGAGATAGAGGCATTCCTGAATACTTCACTTGATAAAGAACAGTTGTTCATCTTGGAAATTAATGTAAGTCAGATAGTAAAGGAACTTCACTGAAACGGTGTGAATAGTCTGGAATCGATCATTGAGCAGTTGTAAACTGGATTGGATAAGGAGGTACTGGAGGGACGGGGGTTGATGTAGCATCTTCTTCATCCAGCTGTGAAATATTGTTCCACCCTCCACTGCAATGGTCCTTCTGCACTGAAAATCTCCACCAGTCTTCGCTTTCCTCCAGGCTCAACTATCCTGGACCTCACCTGGGTTGTCCCCCAAAAATTCTGCTCCCTACATTCTAACTCACACCATCCTGTTTCCCTCTTACTCCTGTGTTATTGGACCTAAGTTCTGCCTTTCAGTACAGCAACGTCTCCATTTCCTCTTGTTCAACTCCATGCATGGCCTCATCCCAGCCTTTCTCTGTAACCTCCTCCAGCCTGACAACCCTCTTAGATCTCTGCACTCCTCCAATTCTAACCTTCTGTCTATCCCGGGTTTTAATAGCTGCACTGTCAGCCATGCATTCAGCTGCCTGGGTCCTAAGCTCTGTAATTTCCTCCCCCCAGGCCTCACTACATTTCTTTCCCCATTTCAGACACTCAATAAAAAATTTGGCCAAACATTTGATCTCCTGCCCTAATATCTCCCTTTGTGACTGTGTCAGATTTTGTTTAATACTACACCTATTAAAGCCCCTTGGGATATCTTATTGCTTTAAGGGTGCTGCATAAATGCAGGTTATTGCTGGTGGCAAGGTCCCATGGGGCAATGCGGGAGCCTGTCCCAGAGTCCCATGGGGCAATGCGTGAGCCTGTCCCAGAGTCCCATGGGGCAATGCGTGAGCCTGTCCCAGAGTCCCATGGGGCAATGCATGAGCCTGTCCCAGAGTCCCATGGGGCAATGCGTGAGCCTGTCCCAGAGTCCCATGGGGCAATGCGTGAGCCTGTCCCAGAGTCCCATGGGGCAATGCGTGAGCCTGTCCCAGAGTCCCATGGGGCAATGCGTGAGCCTGTCCCAGAGTCCCATGGAGCAATGTGTGAGCATGTCCCAGAGTCCCATGGGGCAATGTGTGAGCCTGTCCCAGAGTCCCATGGGGCAATGCGTGCGCCTGTCCCAGAGTCCCATGGGGCAATGCGTGGTCATGTCCCAGAGTCCCGTGGGGCAATGCGTGAGCCTGTCCCAGAGTCCCATGGGGCAATGCGTGAGCCTGTCCCATGTGGCAATGTGTGGTCCTGTCCCATGGGGCAATGCGTGAGCCTGTCCCAGTGTCCCATGTGGCAATGTGTGGTCCTGTCCCATGGGGCAATGTGTGGTCCTGTCCCATGGGGCAATGTGTGGAACTGTCCCAGAGTCCCATGGGACGATGTGTGGTCATGTCCCAGAGTCCCATGGGACGATGTGTGGTCATGTCCCAGAGTCCTGTGGAACGATATGCGAACCAGCCCAGGAAAATTAGATTAAAGAAATCACAGAACAGTGAGCCCAATTTAGTAAGGTCACGGGGAGTCCACCCTGAGTACAACGATAGAACTTTGGTTTATTTACAGTTAAGTTACATACAACTCCTGCTAGATCCCTACTGGGTCTCTCCTTAGTCGGTGACTTACTGGCCGACCTTTGATGTGTAGCTGAATGGAGTTACCCGCCCCTCAGCGGGGGAGCGCGTACAGCCCAAGAACCACGGAGAAGTTAATCATTCCCACCCCGTACGTCCCGTGCGGGATGTAACATTCCTCCCACCAATGTCCGAACACACTCGAGGCAGCCGATGAGGAGAAGGAGGAGCAGGTGGAGGATGTTGGATCTCTTTGGCTCACACTAGAATCTGTCATGATATGCAAACATGCAACCAATGAAAACTCAGAATAGGACACAACCAATGGGAAGTCAGAACACTCAGAGGTGGTATCACCACAAGGGGGCATGACATAAAGGGCGCGATTCTCCGCAACGGCCGACGCGGCGTGAAACCCGGAGTGTTTCACGATGGCGTCGGAGGCCGCTCCTCGCCCCCTATTCCCCCCCCCCCCCCGCCCCCAGGGGGCTAGGAGCGGCGTTGCGGGGAACTCGGCCGCCGGGCCTTGGCGCTGGCATCAAGGCAGCGCGCCGATAATGACGTGGCCGCCGGCACCTTAGTGACATCAGCCGTGCATGCGCGGTTGCCGTCTTCCCCTCCGGTACCCCGCAAGATGTGGCGGCTTGATCTTGCGGGGCGGCGGAGAGGAAAGAGTGTGTCTCTTGGAGACGCCGGTCCGATGATCGGTGGGCACCGATCGCGGGCCAGTCCCCTCCCGAACACGGCTGTGGTGCTCGATCCCCTCTCTGCCTCCCACAGACCCCAAACTTACCTGTCGCGCGCTGTTCACACCGGCAGCGACCAGGTGTGATTGCCGCCGGCGTGAACAGGTCGGGAACGTCAGGCCGCTCGGCCCATCCGGGCCGGTGAATCGCGGGTCGCTGAGAAAAACTGCGGCCTGCGATTCTCCGGGCGGCGTGTCGCAAAACGTGACACGCCATTTTGGGGAGGGAGAATCGCGGGGGGTGCCAGAGCGGCCCTCCCGCGATTCTCCCACCCGGCCTGGGGAGCGGAGAATCGCGTCCAGACACTATAAAATGGATGAGGCACTCACACCCTGCCTCTTTCCACAGACAGGCATCTAGAGAGTTAGACAGGGTTGATCAGCAGCATCACACCCCAGCACGTGGCTTAGAGCAAGCTGGTACAGTTAGACTGAGTTACTACAGTTAGATTAGCAGAGAGTCAAACTCATTTGAGGGGCGGGATTCTCCCCTACCCGGCGTGACGGAGGGTCCCGGTGTAGGGGAGTGGCGCCAACCACCCAGGGGTCGGGCCTCCCCAAAGGTGGGGAATTCTCCGCACCTTTGGGGGCCAGCCCCGCGCCGGAGCGGTTGGCACCAGAAGACTGGCGCAAAAAACCGGCGCCCCCGGCAGCGGGGCTGGCCGAAAGGCTTTCGCCGGTCAGCGCATGCGCCGGTGCTGACGTCACCATCGGCGCATGCGCGATGTGGGTTTCTCTTCCGCTTCCGCCAAGGCGGAGGCGTGGCGGCCGCGGAAGAGAAATAGTGCACCCAGGGCACTGGCCCGGAGTCTGAGCGGGGGGCCCCGATCGCGGGCCTGGCCACCGTGGGGGCACCCCCCCGGGGTCCGATCGCCCCCCGCCCCCCCAGGACCCCGGAGGCCCGCTCGCACCGCTGATCCCGCCGTTACAGAGGTGGTTCAAACCTCGGCGGCGGGAGAGGCATCCCAGCGGCGGGACTTCGACCTATCCGGGCCGGAGAATCACCCGCAGGGGCCTCTCCGATCTGAGTGGCGAGATTCCTGCCGCCGCCACTTCCCGGGTGGCGGAGAATCTCTGCCACGGCGGTGGCAGGATTTTCGGCAGCCCCAGGCGATTCTCCGACCCTGCTGGGGGTCAGAGAATTTTGCCCGAGAACTGTGTTAATAGTTCAATAAACACGTTGAACTCATTTCAGAGTTTGGGGCATCCTTTAGTTAAGACTGCATCAAGTAGCAGCCAGTGTTATCTGAAGCAGCAGAACACAACAGAATCCTCCTTAAACTCTTTCAGCTCCTTACCTCTCTCTTCACCGTGAAGTTCCTCTTTAACATCTGGCTCTCTGGCCAACCTTTTAATCACCTCGCTTAATATCTCCTTTCCTGGGCTGATGTCAATTTCTGTCTGATCACACCCTGTGAAGTGCTTCAGGACATTTTACTGCATTAAAAGTGCTATATAAATGCAAGTTGTTGTTGTAAGCCAGAAGACGACGCTGGCAAAAACAAACATTGCTTTAAGGGAGTCCTTTCCCTGGAATATATTGTTAATAATCCATAAGTAAATGTCAGGTTCAGCATAATACATTATACATATCATATATATACTGTATATATATATATATATATATATATATTATATATATATGTGTGTGTGTATCATGATCTAAATGTGGTACTATAAATAGTCACTCTTTTACAAATCCAAACCTGTTGTTCAAAAAGAAAGAGACATTTATTTAAGTCATGGCTTTAATGTTGAAAATTGCTTTACACCTGGAGCCCAAAGTTTACTCTGGCCTGGATTTGCTGTTTCTCAAACAAGGAATACCTGAGCTATGGTCCCAAAGGGATAGATCAGGTAATCCACAGCTCCATTTCCCAAGCTCAGCATTGTAGCCTGGTTGCTGTACCTTGGCTTATTTGGAATGTTAAATAGTGACTAACTCTGCTCCTTTTCCACCTTCCTCTAGATTCAACTAATCTGGTAAATGGCAACCACCAAACTCCGCTTAATGAAGCTTCAAGCAATCAGCTGGCAAGGCCTCAAGTCACTCATAGCTCATTGGTCAGCTCCATCGAGAAAGATCTACAAGATATTATGGACTCCTTGGTGATGGAGGATGCCACATCCCCTGGTAAAAAGCAGACAACTAATGCTCAGTCGCCTTTGTCTCCGCTGGTCAATGGGGGCGGCAGGTACCTCGTGTCACCTCCCCTGAGTCCTGGTGCCATGTCGCTGGGTTCAAGTTATGACAACATGTCCCCCCCTTTCTCACCCCTGACCTCCCCCTCTGCCGCCAGCAGTAGCAGCTACACGAGCCACTCGCCCGGCAGTCAGGAGCAAGGACCCATTGTACCTCCAACTGTGCCTATCAGATCTTCAAGTTATAACCACACTGTGCAGCCCCCGTCCCTGAGGCCAGTGCCAATCTACAGTGGAGTCGGCGTGGACCTGAGCAAATGCAATGGGCTGGGTGCAGGGCCGCAGCGAATGCCAGAGAGCCCACGTGCTCACAGGAACGCAGGCAATGTGCACGAAACTCCACCCAGTCCAACCGCTAACCGGAGAGGTTTTCCGCTTGATGGTTTCACCGCAGCGGTCCTTCCCGAGACCAGGAAAGTGTCAGAAAGTCCAAAGTTTTTCCATCAAAGTCACAATGTTCCATCGGTATCCATTAGTCCCAGCAGTGGGAGCCCCAGAGTTCCGGTTCTCACAGTTCCCAGCAGTCCTAGGCTTGGATCCAAGTTTCATCCACCTTCTAGTCCAAGATCCAAAGCAACTTCTCTTCAGGAACGGCCTTCGAGTCCTTTTAAGGAAAGTAAGGAGACTCCTATTGATCGATCCATCACTTCAAGCCCATCAAGACAGTTGTCCCCGAGGGGCTTCCAACCTGTGGAGAGCCTAGGACTCGTCCATGTAAATCAACCTATCCAGTTGCATCCAAGAAACCTTCAGCCACCAGAGAGTCCCAGATTGGGTCGAAGGAGCTTAGAAAGCATGAGAGAGTTGCCTCCATTAAGTCCATCCATGCCCAGGAGGGTTGTACCACATTCTGCATTCTCAAATCTGCCTACTTCACCACACGGCAGGGGCCCTCGGGATACAACACGACACGAGACTCCTTCCCCCCAGATGAAACTCGCCAAGGAAGCGTTGGATAGTCCGAGGTTTCGCCGCAAACATTCATCGGGTTCGTCTGAGAGGAACGAAGATTTCTCATCCCAGAGTATGCCTGGGATGTTGAGCACTGGAAGGAGAGTCCGGGATCGCAGCCCTTCCCCAACCTTGCTGACCACTGACCTCCCCAGGAAAGCCTACGGGAACAGCCTGACCCCGGCCCAGAGTTTGACCTCTCTGTCTGTGCCAACACCGCTACAAAGCCCAAGGATGCAGAGGAAGATGGCTGGAGATGAGAGGGCCCCGATGGCTCGGCAGCGGAAGAACAGTATCTCCGAAATCAGTGACAACGAGGATGAACTCCTGGATTATCACCGGCGACAGAGGGAGGAGCGCATCCGGGAGCAGGAAATGCAAATGCTGGTGAGTGAGTTGTTCCATTTTACATTCAGTTGTATTGAGGTGTTGGTCCTGTGCAGACTCCTTGCATGTTATGCACGGTAAATCGAAAATCAGGGTCACCAAAACCCCAAATCCACCTCCTCAGTCGCATACCTCCTACTCCCTTATCTAATCTGACCTTTCTTCCTTCTCCCCTAATTCTTTCCTTTCTTCTCTTCTCCATCTCACTTTCTTTCTCTCTCCTCTTTCAAGTCTTCTGTCTCCTCCTCACTCACTCATCGCTCCTCCCGTCTTATTTCCCATTTCTTCTCTCTTCCTTTCTCCCCCCCCCCCCCCCCCCCCCCACCCCCCTCGTTCTACACAACCACCTTGGCCTCTCTGCCCTGCTTTGTCTCTGTTCTGATGATCTCAAAGGTTTGTTCTGTAGTGAGGATGTCGTTGTCCTTATCCTTGAGGTGCCAGTGGCTCTCGGAATCGCGCATCGAGCAAAGTCAGACAACGCCCCAATCAACTTGACACTTTGTGCCACACTGTGTAATGGATCCCTGAGAGTGATCACGAGGCAATAATCTTCAGACTTTTTGATCAATTAGAAATCAATTTTTGGAGTTTTTGGCTTAGCATTAGCCTTGATCAGATTATATTCTTCAGTAATTTTCAGCAATCTGATATAATGTAAATGAACCCTTCAATTAGATTCCAACTCACTTCTCAGTTGTCATTAGTTCCCTCATGTTTCCAGGCTGAGTAACTCCGATCCGACCGTCCCTCCATTTATGTCAGCTACAGGTGTACAGTTATATAACAAAGGCATTCAAGAGCTGCAGGTCGCAGAGCGAAGGATGTTAAAATAAATTCACAGAAAATGCTGGACAATCTCAGCAGGTCCGACCGCGGGCGCGATCCAACAGCTACCCTGCGCCGAAAAAGGAGCCGGGGGCCAGACGGATCTCCCAAGGGATCGGAGGCCCCCCCCCCAGCTGCATGCCCATTGGGCAAGATGGGGCCTTGGCACTGTCGGGTGCCAGCCTGGTAGTGCCAAGCTGGCATTTTTTTGCGTGCGTGCGATCGGGTCGGGGGTGCCGTGCATGGGTGCTGGGGGAGGTGCGGAGAGGCCGGGGACCATCCCATAGTGCGTTCGGATGGGGAGGGTGGGAGGAGAAAATTTCGGAGGCCTCAGATTTCTCATGACACTGGGTAGTTCTGGCAAGAGGAGCTCCCTATGTACAAAACGGAGCTATGTGCCGCCTTGGCCGCCCGTTCCCCATTGAGGCCCCTTAAACAACGTGAGTCAAATTGTATAGCCATGTGTTTACACTGCGAGTGCCGGCAAACACGCGGCTAAATGTGCTCGCTAGGCTTGGGGGCTTTCTTCCCATTTGGTTGAATCGAGCCCAGCATCTGTGGAGAGAGAAAGCCGCTAAGTCTGCATGACCCTTTGTCAAATGTGCAGCTTTGACAAAGAGTCATCCAGACTCAATGATATTCCCTCCTATCTCCACAGACGCTGTCAGGCCTGCTGAGATAGTCCAGCATGTTCTGTTTTTGTTTCAGATTCCAGCACCTGCAGTAATTTGCTTTTAAATGCAATCGCCTCTTGCAAAAGACTTTTAAACATTTTTGCCGTTTTAAAATGTTTTTCTCTCCTCTCCTGACATGGTGTTTTATTCTGGGTTTTCCATTGGTGCTGGGTTCTTTCTGAATCCCCTCCTGGGTAGCTGTTGCTCTGTATGAGGTTGGACTGAGAGCATTGAGAGATGTTTTAGTTTCAGTCAATAGTCTTGTGCATTTCCTGTGATAGTCACACTCATTTCCTGTAACGGCGAAACTCATTTCCTGTAACGGTGAAACTCATTTCCTGTAACGGTGAAACTCATTTCCTGTAACAGTGAAACTAATTTCCTGTAAGGTTGACACTCATTTCCTGTAATGGTCACATCCATTTCCTGTAATGGTCACATCCATTTCCTGTAATGGTCACAGTTTCCTGTGACACTTTCCGCATCGCACTCTGTCTTCTTAAACAGTCTGTACTCTGACTCATGAGCACAACAAGAAATCTGTTACTGACGGCAAAATTATTTACGGGTGAGATACAGTTCTAGAGGTAGATGGGAACATAGGGCAGCCTTCGAGTCCTTTTGGAAAAGTCAAGGAGACTCCCACTAATCAATCCATCACTTCAGGCCCATTAAAAATCCCTAGGGGTTTCCAACCAGTGGAGAGTTTAGCTTGTTCATGTAAATCAACGTATCCCGTTGCATCCAAGAAACCTTCAGGAGCAGGTGCCAGCTATTCGGCACTTGGAGCCTGCTCCACCATTCAATAAGATGATGGCTGATCCGTTTGTGCTTTCAACTCCACTTTCCTGTCTGACCCCTGTGACCCCTGACTCCCTTGTCTATCAAAAATCTGTCTCCCTCTGCCTTGGGTAAATTAAGTAAGCTCGCCTTTAGTGCTTTCTGGGAAAGATAATGCCGCAACCTTATGACCCTCTAAGAGAAAACAATTCTCATTTCCTTCTGAAACTGTAGACCTCATTCTCGAAATGTGCGCCCCTGTTTGTCGTCTCCCTCACAAGTGGAAACATCCTCCCAGTATCCGTCCTGTCAAATCCCCACAGGATCTTTATAAGTTTCAATCAGATCACCTTTTTCAAACTCCAACAGGTACAGGCCCAACCTGTTCAACCTTTCTCAGCCCCATTCTGACGTTCTCTGTTGAAAGGTCTGATTCTTCCTCAGGCACAGTTCCATGGGTATTGGCAGCCGGCCACTCTTCCCACACACACCTTAAACTAGAGCGCCCATAGGCTATTCTACCTGTTGGACATCACATTCATGTGGGATCCTGTCTTCTCCCACCATCTGCACACAAACACATCTCTCCAGCAGCGTAATGGGCAGGAGCTTGAACCCATAAGACATTGGAGCAGAATTAGGCCACTTGGCCCATCGAGTCTGCTCCGCCATTCAATCATGGCTGATATTTTTCTCATCCCCATTCTCCTGCCTTCTCCCCATAACCCCTGATCCCCTTATTAATCAAGAACCCATCTATCTCTGTCTTAAAGACACTCAGTGATTTCGCCTCCACAACCTTCTGCGGCAAAGAGTTCCACAGATTCACCACCCTCTGGCTGAAGAAATTCCTCCTCATCTCTGTTTTAAAGGATCGTCCCTTTAGTCTGAGAATGTGTCCTCTGGTTTTAGATTTTCCTACAAGTGAAAACACCCTCTCCACGTCCACTCTATCCGGGCCTCGCAGTATCCTGGAAGTTCCAATAAGATCTCCCCCTCATCCTTCTGAACTCCAACGAGAACAGACGCAGAGTCCTCAACCACTCCTCATACGACAAGTTCTTCATTCCAGGGATCATTCTTGTGAACCTCCTCTGAACCCTTTCCAAGGCCAGCACATCCTTCCTTAGATACAGGGCCCAAATCTGCTCACAATACTCCAAATGGGGTCTGACCAGAGCCTTATACAGCCTCAGAAGTACATCCCTGGTCTTGTATTCTAGCCCTCTCGACATGAATGCTAACATTGCATTTGCCTTCCTAACTGCCGACTGAACCTACTAGTTAACTTTAAGCGAATCGTGAACAAGGACTCCCAAGTCTCTTTGTGGTTCTGAATTCCTAAACATCTCCCCATTTAGAAAATAGTCTATGCCTAGATTCCTCCTTCCAAAGTGCATAACCTCACACTTTTCCGCATTGTATTCCATCTGCCATTTCTGTGCCCACTCTCCCAGAAGTCCAAATACTTCTGCAGCCCGCCTGCTTCGTCAATACTACCTGATCCTGTACAGATCTTTGTATCATCTGCAAACTTAGCAAAAGTGTCTTCAGTTCCTTCTTCCAGATCATTAATGTATATTGTGAAAAGTTGTGGTCCCAGCACAGACTCCTGAGGCACACCACTAGTCACCGGCTGCCATCCTGAAAAAGGCCCCTTTATCCCCACTCCCTGCCTTCTGCCAGTCAGCCAATCCTCTATCCATGCCAGGATCTTACCCTGAACACTATGGGCTCTTAACGTATTGAACAGTTTCCTATGCGGCACTTTGTCAAAGGCCTTCTGGAAATCTAAATAAATCACGTCCACTGGTTCCCCTTTGTCTAACTTCCTTGTTACTTCCTCAAAGAACTCTAACAGATTTGCCAGACATGACCTCCCCTTGACAAAGCCATGCTGACTCAGTCCTATTTTACCATGCACTTCCAAGTACTCCGCGATCTCATCTTTAATAATGGACTGTAAAATCTTACCAATGACCGAAGTCAGGCTAACCGGCCTATAATTTCCTGCCTTCTGCCTCCTTCCCTTCTTAAACAGTGGTGTTACATTAGCCACCTTCCAGTCCTCTGGGGGACCTTTCCTGCCTCCAGTGATTCCTGAAAGATCAACACCAATGGCTCCACAATTTCCTCAGCTGTCTCCTTTAGAACCCTGGGGTGTAGTCCATCCAGTCCAGGTGATTTATCCACCTTCAGACCTTTCAGTTTCCCCAGAACCTTCTCCTTAGTAATGGTCACTGCACTCACCTCTGCCCCCTGGTTCTCCTGGAGCTCTGGCATCCCACTGGTGTCTTCCACCATAAAGACTGATGTAAAGTAACTATTTAGTTCCTCTGCCATTTCTTTGTTTTCTATTATTACTTCTCCAGCACATTTTCCAGTGGTCCAATGCCTCTTTGTGCCTCCCTCTTAACTTTTACATATTGAAAAAAATTATTTCTAGCTTCCTTTATATTACTAGCTAGCTTGCACTCGTATTTCATCTCTCCCCCCCCCCCCCCCCCCCCCCCCCCACATTGCTTTTTTAGTTGTCCTCTGCTCGCTTTTAAAGATTTCCCAATCCTCTGGTTTCCCACTAATCCTCGCCACTTTGTATGCTTTTTCTTTTGCTTTTATGCTGTCCTTGACATCCCTCGTCAGCCGTGGATGCCTTGTCCTCCCCTTAGCATGTTTCCTCCTCTTTGGGATGAATTTCTGTTGTGCCTCCCGAATAACCCCCCAAAACTCCGTATACTGCGCACATTTAGGCACAACACCCTCTTCCTGCACCCTCATCCCGTTTGGCTGTTCCCAGCCACAAATTCACCTGCCACACCTTCCCATCACCATCCAGCCAGTTCTGGACTCCCAGAATCCCTCATGTGTCAACTAGCAGTGAGATCATGTAACTTGCACCTGATCCCTACCTCCTCCATATGACCCTGTGATTTGAGTGTAATTTGTAAAACCTCATCTCATTAAGGTTGATAACATGATTTAATTAGGGTTTTACATTCCAGTTCTGTTCTTGTGATTCCCCGTCATCCAGTAACGCAATGTGTGTTTACATATTGAGGACAAGTTCGATTTATTTCCTGTGATGTGCAATATTAATTCATCAAAACTGATCTATTCCCTCACAATGATAATCAGGACCAGGAAGTCATGAGATGACGGCAGGAAACTTTCCTGGCACCTCACTGCCCTGTCCTTAATGGCAGCAGTGAGCTCGTTCATGAAATCAGGGCCGGGATTCTCCCCTACCCGGCGGGGCGGGGGGCCCCGGCGTAGCGGAGTGGCGCCAACCACTCCGGCGTCGGGCCTCCCCAAAGGTGCGGAATTCTCCACACCTTTAGGGGCTAGGCCCGTGCCGGAGTGGTTGGCGCCACGTCGACTGCTGCCAAAACCGGCAGCAACGGCCTTTGGCACCCGCCAGCCGACGTCGGGGCTGGCCGAAAGGCCTTCGCCGGTTCGCGCATGCGCTGGTGCGTCAGCGGCCGTTGACGTCACCACCGGTGCATGCGCGGTAGGGGGGGGTCTCTTCCGCCTCCGCCATGGTGGAGGCCGTGGCGGCGGCGGAAGAAAAAGATTGCCCCCACGGCACTGGCCCGCCCGCCGATCGGTAGGCCCCGATCACGGGCCAGGCCACCGTGGGGGCACCCCCCGAGGTCCGATCGCCCCGCGCCCCCTCCAGGACCCCGGGGGCCCGCTCGCGCCGCCAATCCTGCCGGCACCAGAGCTGCTCCAATTCCCGCCGGAGGGAGAAGCCTGTCAGCGGTGGGAATTGGCGTGGTGGGCACGCCGATCGGCGCTCCCACCGATTCCCGGGTGGCGGAGAATTCCGGCCACGGTGGGGGCGGGATTTACGCCAGGCCCGGTTTGATTCTCCGACCCTGCGGGTGGTCGGAGAATTCCACCCCAGATTTGAGACTCTCTTGACTTTGTAGTGTTCTTTGTGATGCTGTTTTCAGGATGGATGACGTAGTGTTCACAAAGACCACAGAATCTAAGTTCATTAACGAAGCTAACATTTATTTACATTACTTAAATTAAGCTCGACCACTTACTCCCATAGTAAACAATAGTTCTAATAATCTACACTCTACTAACACTAGTCTCTACACTCTAACTCTAACTGTACTCTATCCTCCCTAGATCTCTCCCTTGCACTCTACCCCAGCCTTCACTCTCTCTCCCAGAAGCCTGAGAGTCAGTGCTTTATATAGTACTGCATCGAGCTCCATCTAGTGGTTAATTGTAACATGACATGTTACCCTTTGTATACTGAACATTCCTATAATGTCACAAACTTCACTCTCCTGATGATAATGGCCTCCCATTCATAGTGTATTGCAGAGGAGGTGGAAATGGGGGAAAGGGGTGGGAGAAAGAGAGGAGGAAGAGGGAGGGTGAGCAGGAAAAGGGGAGAGAGAGAAGCGATTTTGAACGGGGGTAAGGGGTGAGAGGGAGAGGGATAAGGAGGAGAGGGGGCGCTCTCGAACGACAATCATTTTAATTGCTCCACCACTGGCGGCCGTGATTTCAGCTGCCTGGCCCCTCAAATCTCTTTCCCTCCTGAAATGGCTTTGCCTATCAACCTCGCCCCTTTCTTTACAAAATATTTCCCAGGAGCGACATTTTTGACCAAGCTTTCGGCTACCTGTCCTCAAATCTTATGTGGCTGAGTTTTAGGTTTTGTTTTGTGAATGCTCATGTGAAGCACTCTGGGACCTTGCCTTCACAGCCAGTGTGAACAGAGGTGAATCACAGGTGGATTAATTTCTTATTGCTGAGAATGAGACACAAGTATCCAACATTTAATTTGCAAAAGGTTTCACGTTTCCATAGAATGACGCAGGCTCTTCCTGTCTATTGACCTGAACCGTCCCCGGACACAAGGTGCCTGATCTATACAGAGACGCAGCATCATTTCGCAGCAATAGAATCTTTCACGGTCAAAACTGAAATTTATCTTCTGCTTGCGTATCTTGTCCATAGTCTCCTTTGTGTTCCTGTTGTAACCGAAGGGAAAGTTTTGTGCCATTTTTCCCCTATTTGGACAGTTTGTTCAGTGGTGAATATTCTCACCTCTGGGTCAAGTAGAGAGATCTGAGCACACGACCATGGGTGCAGTCCTGAGGGAGTTCTGCACTGTCAGAGATGTGGGGCGGGTTTCTCTGTTGGCTGACGTTAAAATTGACGATTTGACGCCAAATTGCTATTCTCCGTCACCTCAACAGTGGCGTCAATGCGGTCTGGAACGCACGTACAGAAAGCACCGTTTGTATATGATTAGCGGGCCTGATTCTCCCTGGCCTCCGCGATGCTCTGTCTCCGATGGGCCGAGTTCGCCGACGGCATGGTTCACTTGTGCTTTTAAACACCCGGCGTGTGGCTGCTGGGGGAGAGAGAGGGAGTACAGAAAGTACCCAACATCACCATAGTTTGCTGGCAGTTGTGCCGCTGGGCAGGGGGCTTCTGCCAGGGCCGGGAGGAAGGGGGGTAGCGGGGGGCGTGGCTAGGAGGTGGGCTGTGGGGTCAGGATGGACGGGCATGGAACAGCATTGCCGCAGCCGGCAAGGCAGCCGTGCAGCTGCGCACACGGCTAACAGCCCACTGTGAACTTAGGGCCACCACTGCCCTCTGGCCCCAGATGACCCATCAGCTGTATGGGCGCGCTCCAGCACAACCAGTGCCATCTTGTTGGCTGGGATGAGTGTGTGTGGGGAGTGTAATGTGTGTGAGCGGCTGCAGCTTGTCAGCCTCCCGAGTGTCAATCACGAACCCGGCAAATCTGGCACCGTTTCTCATTGGATTCGATTGTGTTCCACGGGGTCCCGGTGCGAGCCCCTCCACAGTCGCTGAATCGATCCAGGTTCGGCACCAGTTTTACTGTCGTAAAATCCTGCATCGGCGTCAACACTTAGTCTCAGAGACGGAGAATCCTGCTCGTGACCTTTCAGTTGAGACATAAATCTGAGGCCCTTTCTGCCTTTTCAGATAGAGTTAAAGTATAACAGGCGAGTTCCCTGTATCACACTGATCCCTCAACCCCACATTCCCACACCCATATGTCACGGTGAATGTTTATTCCGAAGCGAACATTGTTGAAGCAGTTTATAGAATCATACTGTGTAGAAGGACTTCATTTAGGCTCATTGCACACACATTGGCTCCTTGAAAAGAACTATCCAGTTAGTCTTTCCCTGTAGCCGTACACACATTCCACTCCCTCCTCACCCCCCTCCCTCATTATCTGCTCGGTATCACTTTGGGATCATGCTGTGCACAGTTTTGGCTGTCATGTTTCAGATATAACAACACAGACGACACTTTAAAAAATGACTTTGGCCGCGTCGCGCCGACGTGGATTAATCAGGTCCCATACGACGGGACCTGGAAGGTGTGTCTGCGGGGGTTATCCTGGCAGGGGATCTGTCCCTCGGGGTGGGGGACGGGGGGGGGGGGACCCCCACGGTGGCCAGGCCCACTCTCGGGGGGGGGGGGGGAGGGGACCCCCACGGTGGCCAGGCCCACCCTCGGGGGGGGGGTGGGGGGAGGGGACCCTCACGGTGGCCAGGCCCACCCTCGGGGGGGTGGGGGGGGGGGACCCCCACGGTGGCCAGGCCCACCCTCGGGGGGGTGGGAGGAGGGGACCCCCACGGTGGCCAGGCCCACCCTCGGGGGCGGGGACCACGGTGGCCAGGCCCACCCTCGGGGGGGGGGGGGAGGGGACCCCCATGGTGGCCAGGCCCACCCTCGGGGGGGGTGGGGGGAGGGGACCCCCACGGTGGCCAGGCCCACCCTCGGGGGGGTGGGGGGAGGGGACCCCCACGGTGGCCAGGCCCACCCTCGGGGGGGTGGGGGGAGGGGACCCCCACGGTGGCCAGGCCCACCCTCGGGGGGGTGGGGGGAGGGGACCCCCACGGTGGCCAGGCCCACCCTCGGGGGGGTGGGGGGAGGGGACCCCCACGGTGGCCAGGCCCACCCTCGGGGGGGTGGGGGGAGGGGACCCCCACGGTGGCCAGGCCCACCCTCGGGGGGGTGGGGGGAGGGGACCCCCACGGTGGCCAGGCCCACCCTCGGGGGGGTGGGGGGAGGGGACCCCCACGGTGGCCAGGCCCACCCTCGGGGGCGGGGACCACGGTGGCCAGGCCCACCCTCGGGGGGGGGGGGGGGGGAACCACGGTGGCCAGGCCTGCGATCAGGGCCTACCGACCGGCAGGCGGGCTGGTTCCGTGGGGGCCTATTTTACTCCGCGCGGGCCCCTGTAGAGCTCCGCCATATTGCCGGGGGCCTGGCGCAGAGACGGGAAACCCCCGCGCATGCGCGAACGCGCGCCGTCCGTTCCGCGCCGGCTGGAGCTGCGGGGACTACTCCGGCGCCAACCTAGCCCCCTTGGAAGGGGAGTATTCCACACTTTCAGGGACTGTTGATGCCGGAGTGGTTGGCACTGCTTTTCCTACCGGCGTGGGGGACATAGCCCCATTATTGGAGAATCCCGCCCCAAGCCCCATTATTGGAGAATCCCGCCCCAAGCCCCATTATTGTAGAATCCCGCCCCAAGCCCCATTATTGGAGAATCCCGCCCCAAGCCCCATTATTGGAGAATCCCGCCCCAAGCCCCATTATTGGAGAATCCGGCCCCAAGCCCCATTATTGGAGAATCCGGCCCCAAGCCCCATTATTGGAGAATCCGGCCCCAAGCCCCATTATTGGAGAATCCGGCCCCAAGCCCCATTATTGTAGAATCCCGCCCCAAGCCCCATTATTGAGGAATCCCGCCCCAAGCCCCATTATTGTAGAATCCGGCCCCAAGCCCCATTATTGGAGAATCCCGCCCCAAGCCCCATTATTAGAGAATCCCGCCCCAAGCCCCATTATTGGAGAATCCCGCCCCAAGCCCCATTATTGGAGAATCCCGCCCCAAGCCCCATTATTGGAGAATCCCGCCCCAAGCCCCATTATTGGAGAATCCCGCCCCAAGCCCCATTATTGGAGAATCCCGCCCCATGTAGGATTGTGTTTTCCGTTCATATAGTTATTAGTTATAAAAATATTGGAGATGGGATTAAGACAATAACCAACATTCAGTTGGGTGACAATAGATCTGTTTGATTTCCATTTGGGATGGAAAGGTGGGATCACATGTTGGGTGGGAGGCAGAGGGGGGGGGGGGACCATTGGCATTGATGCGGGGGGGGGGGGGGGGATCATGTGATGAAACTTCCTGGAATACATCCAATTGGAATCGGCAACACTATTGTGGATTAATAACGAAAAGTTTCCGATTATCAGAGGACGTTAAGCAGGGAAGTGGAGCCTGAGCCAGGAAACTCTCGCCCACTTTTAACTCGATGACATTTTAAACACAGTAAACCTTTTCTTTACTCGCCAAGACTGTAGAGCTGAGAATGATTTTTTGTTTATGGTGTTTGCTGTGTTGCGGGTTACCTCACGCTGTGGGAAAACGCACTGAAATGGATTTAAATGTCACTTCGCCAGTGATCCCAACAGCCAACTTGTTCTGACCTTGTTGTGAACCCAGGTTCCCAGAGTCTGCGAGCGACGTGCCTGACAAACAATTAATTTGCCCACCTCCCTCCCTCTCTCTCCCTCCCTCGCCCACCACCGAGTGATTTATAGAGTTGGAAACGTCCCCATTTGGCTGGCCCAGGGGAACCCTAAGTGTGACACAGATCCACCCACCTCCCTTCCCCCGCCGCCCTCATTAACCCCCCCCCCCCCCCCCCCCCCCCCCACCAGCCTGTCTCGCTCTGAGCTGATGTGGTTGTCGAGGTATTTGCTAAAAGAATGCTGGAGAATTCTGGACATCAGCGAGGGAGCTCTGCACCGAAATCCGAAAAGCCCAGAAGAATCCAGAGGGAGCCGCCTGGAATCCAAAAATCCCTGTGCGCGCTCAGAGGGAGATGTGCAACTATAACCTGCATTTACGTCGCACCTTTAATGTATGAAAGGATTCTGAGGCTCTTCACCGGAGAATTATAGACACTGAACCACGTGAGGAGATGACCAGAGGTCTGGTCAGAGGGACAGGTTTTAAGGAGCGTTTGAGAGAAGGGTGAGTGAGGTGTGGTGTGGAGGTGGAGGGCGGCTCTTCGGCGCTGACCCCAACCCCTCGCTGGGTGAAGAAGTCCTTTCTCACATCACATTTGCTTCCTTTGCCAATCACTTTAAATCTGCGCTCTCTTGTTCTTGATCCTTTTACGAGCAGGAACAGTTACTCCCCGTCTACTCTGTCCAGCCCACCCCCCCAATTCTGAACATCTCTATCAAATCTCCTCTTAACCTTCTGCCCTCCAAGGAGAACAGTCCCAACCTCTATCCTCACAACTGGAGTTTCTCATCCTCGGATCCATTCTCGTAAACCTCTTCTGTGCTCGCTCCACTGCCTTCCTATCGTGTGACACCCGGAACTGGACAGATCGGTAGTGGTCGTGTTGAATGGTGGAATAGGCCCAAGGCCTGAATGGCCCACTCCTAATTCTGATGCTCTCAAAGTCTGTATGTAAGCTTCCCCCCGTCATAATATGCACACAAGTATATGACGGTGCACAGACAGGCAGTGATTGACACACAGGATGACCAATGAATACACAGAACACAGCAGCCAATCACCAGACAGCACACGGCCACTATAAAGCCAGAGGGCACTAGTTTTCCCGCTCTCTCGGGATCCAGCCTCTGAGACAGTCAGAGCTCGTGAGCAACAAATAGAACACACACCATGTGGTAGTCAGATAGTCTGGTCAGGTTAGCCTCAGGTCTCCAGTCAACTCAGCATAGTGTCAACCCACAGTTAAAGCATGTAAGATAGTTAAGTGTTCAATAAAATCAAGTTGCATTTCTTCAAGTGTTGGAAGCCTGTCTCTGTCACTACTGCAGTAAACACGGTCCTCGCAGACCCAGCTTACCCCCCTACCCCCCCCCCCGTCAATTTCCGAGGGGAGAAGGAGGAGATTTTTCCTTGGCGCAGCGAGTTCATAGAATCATAGAATTTACAGTGCAGAAGGAGGCCAATCGGCCCATCGAGTCTGCACCGGCCCTTACAAAGAGCACCCAACTGAAGCCCACGTATCTACCCTATCCCCATAACCCAGTAACCCCCACTTAACAGTTCTTGGACACTCAGAGCAATTTAGCATGGCCAATCCACCTAACCCGCGCATCTTTCGACTGTGGGAGGAAACCGGAGCACCCGGAGGAAACCCACGCAGACACGGGGAGGACGTGCAGACTCCGCACAGACAGTGACCCAAGCCGGGAATCGACCCTGGAGCTGTGAAGCAACTGTGCTAGCCACTGTGCTACCATGCTGCCCACAGTTGCTGTGATCTTGAAGGCGCTGCTTGACAGGACAGTGGAAGGAGATTCAACTGGGATTCCCAAAGGGAATTAGATAAATGATTGATGGGAAGGGAAAACGGGGAATGAGCTAGAGCACGCGTGTTACGGGGCAGAGAAGCAAGATGGACTCTTTCTGTGCTATAAGATTCCATAAATGTAAACATAGAACCTACTTGATTTGGGGTTAAGAGTTGTTGGCAGTTATACCTCCGTCTATGTTCACTGTAGGGCTGTTGGATGAGTAGGGAAGGCAGATTGAGATTTTCCCTGTTTCCCCCACTGAATTGCATGAGAATCGAGCCATAAACTCAAAGCCGTGTGGAGGCAGCTCATCGTTTGTAACATTTTCCTCCTAATCCTGCCAGTACAAGTGTGAGTCATGTCGGAGATCTCACACTGTGCAGCCATGGAAACAGTTTGTTTGTTAGACTGGAACGCTGTATTCCCGGAGGGAAATTGGCCATCAGATTGAGATAGGATTCTGCATTATTATCCTGGCTCTGTCACGTTTCTTCTTTCTGCGCTGGTATTCTTCTTTTGCACCTCTGAGGCCTTTGACACATCGAGAATAGACCAGGTGTTAGAGCACAGTTCATTCGTCTGAGGGTTTTGAGGTACAGTCCATTGGGCCGCAGGTTTTCAGGAACAGTTCCTTTGAAACAAGATGTACTGATCACTTACCCAAGTAGACATTCCTACTGTGGTGTGTGAGTGAATGGTACATAGTGAATGATGTGCTGCCTGTTCAACCATGGGCTCTGGCACGTTTATGAGCTGCCAGCAGAAGTCAATAGGAACCGATCAGGAGCAGAAACCCGGGGCGGGATTCTCCCATCTGAAGGCAGGGTGCTGACGGCGAAGTGAAAACTGGAGAGTTTAACGACGGTGTCATCGGGCCGCTAAGTGGAACGGTCCTCGGCCCTACAGGAGGCCAGCACGGCAGCTGGAGCCTCTGAGCCACTGAGTCCGCAGCCACCACCTGAAGTTCCTGACCAGCAATACGTCGTCAGGAACTCGGCCAGTTTTGCCCAGAGAATCGCTGAGAGGGCCTCTGTCAATGGCCCCCCAGCCGCGCAGCATACTCCAAGCACGAGCGATTCTCGGGGGACAATTCCCACGTAAACATCGATTCATCGCCCCCCCCCACCCTCCCCCACTCTGACCCACCGACAGTGCTGCACTCCCTCAGTACTGACCCGCTGACAGTGCGGCACTCCCTCAGTACTGACCCTCTGACAGTGCTGCACTCCCTCAGTACTGACCCGCTGACAGTGCGGCACTCCCTCAGTACTGACCCTCTGACAGTGCAGCACTCCCTCAGTACTGACCCGCTGACAGTGCAGCACTCCCTCAGTACTGACCCTCTGACAGTGCAGCACTCCCTCAGTACTGACCCTCTGACAGTGCAGCACTCCCTCAGTACTGACCCTCAGACAGTGCGGCACTCCCTCAGTACTAACCCTCTGACAGTGCGGCTCTCCCTCAGTACTGACCCACCGACAGTGCTGCACTCCCTCAGTACTGACCCTCTGACAGTGCGGCACTCCCTCAGTACTGACCCTCTGACAGTGCGGCACTCCCTCAGTACTAACCCTCTGACAGTGCGGCTCTCCCTCAGTACTGACCCTCTGACAGTGCAGCACTCCCTCAGTACTGACCCTCTGACAGTGCGGCACTCCCTCAGTACTGACCCTCTGACAGTGCAGCGCTCCCTCAGTACTGACCCTCTGACAGTGCGGCACTCCCTCAGTACTGACCCTCTGACAGTGCGGCACTCCCTCAGTACTGACCCTCTGACAGTGCGGCTCTCCCTCAGTACTGACCCTCTGACAGTGCTGCACACCCTCAGTACTGACCCTCTGACAGTGCTGCACTCCCTCAGTACTGACCCTCTGACAGTGCAGCACTCCCTCAGTACTGACCCGCTGACAGTGCGGCACTCCCTCAGTACTGACCCTCTGACAGTGCGGCACTCCCTCAGTACTGACCCTCTGACAGTGCGGCACTCCCTCAGTACTGACCCTCTGACAGTGCGGGGCTCGCTCAGTACTGACCCTCTGACAGTGCAGCACTCCCTCAGTACTGACCCTCTGACAGTGCAGCACTCCCTCAGTACTGACCCTCTGACAGTGCGGGGCTCACTCAGTACTGACCCTCTGACAGTGAGGGGCTCCCTCAGTACTGACCCTCTGACAGTGCAGCACTCCCTCAGTACTGACCCTCTGACAGTGCGGCACTCCCTCAGTACTGACCCTCTGACAGTGCAGCGTTCCCTCAGTACTGACCCTGCGGTAATGCAGCACTCCCTCAGTACTGACCCTGCGGCAATGCAGCACTCCCTCAGTACTGACCCTCTGACAGTGCAGCACTCCCTCAGTACTGACCCTGCGGCAATGCAGCACTCCCTCAGTACTGACCCTCTGACAGTGCAGCACTCCCTCAGTACTGACCCTGCGGCAATGCAGCACTCCCTCAGTACTGACCCTGCGGCAATGCAGCACTCCCTCAGTACTGACCCTCTGACAGTGCAGCACTCCCTCAGTACTGACCCTCTGACAGTGCAGCACTCCCTCAGTACTGACCCTGCGGCAATGCAGCACTCCCTCAGTACTGACCCTCTGACAGTGCAGCACTCCCTCAGTACTGACCCTCTGACAGTGCAGCACTCCCTCAGTACTGACCCTGCGGCAATGCAGCACTCCCTCAGTATTGACCCTCTGACAGTGCGGCACTCCCTCAGTACTGACCCTGCGGCAATGCTGCACTCCCTCAGCACTGACCCTCTGACACTGCAGCACTCCATCAGTACTGACCCTCTGACAGTGCGGCACTCCCTCAGTACTGACCCTCTGACAGTGCAGCACTCCCTCAGTACTGACCCTCTGACAGTGCTGCACTCCCTCAGTACTGACCCTCTGACAGTGCAGCACTCCCTCAGTACTGACCCTCTGACAGTGCGGCACTCCCTCAGTACTGACCCTCTGACAGTGCGGGGCTCGCTCAGTACTGACCCTCTGACAGTGCAGCACTCCCTCAGTACTGACCCTCTGACAGTGCAGCACTCCCTCAGTACTGACCCTCTGACAGTGCGGGGCTCGCTCAGTACTGACCCTCTGACAGTGAGGGGCTCCCTCAGTACTGACCCTCTGACAGTGCGGCACTCCCTCAGTACTGACCCTCTGACAGTGCAGCGTTCCCTCAGTACTGACCCTGCGGTAATGCAGCACTCCCTCAGTACTGACCCTGCGGCAATGCAGCACTCCCTCAGTACTGACCCTCTGACAGTGCAGCACTCCCTCAGTACTGACCCTGCGGCAATGCAGCACTCCCTCAGTACTGACCCTCTGACAGTGCAGCACTCCCTCAGTACTGACCCTGCGGCAATGCAGCACTCCCTCAGTACTGACCCTGCGGCAATGCAGCACTCCCTCAGTACTGACCCTCTGACAGTGCAGCACTCCCTCAGTACTGACCCTGCGGCAATGCAGCACTCCCTCAGTACTGACCCTCTGACAGTGCAGCACTCCCTCAGTACTGACCCTCTGACAGTGCAGCACTCCCTCAGTACTGACCCTGCGGCAATGCAGCACTCCCTCAGTATTGACCCTCTGACAGTGCGGCACTCCCTCAGTACTGACCCTGCGGCAATGCTGCACTCCCTCAGCACTGACCCTCTGACACTGCAGCACTCCATCAGTACTGACCCTCTGACAGTGCGGCACTCCCTCAGTACTGACCCTCTGACAGTGCAGCACTCCCTCAGTACTGACCCTCTGACAGTGCAGCACTCCCTCAGTACTGACCCTCTGACAGTGCAGCACTCCCTCAGTACTGACCCTCTGACAGTGCGGCACTCCCTCAGTACTGACCCTCTGACAGTGCAGCACTCCCTCTGTACTGACCCTCTGACAGTGCGGCACTCCCTCAGTACTGACCCTCTGACAGTGCAGCACTCCCTCAGTACTGACCCTCTGACAGTGCAGCACTCCCTCTGTACTGACCCTCTGACAGTGCAGCACTCCCTCTGTACTGACCCTCTGACAGTGCAGCACTCCCTCAGTACTGACCCTCTGACAGTGCAGCACTCCCTCAGTACTGACCCTCTGACAGTGCAGCACTCCCTCTGTACTGACCCTCTGACAGTGCGGCACTCCCTCAGTACTGACCCTCTGACAGTGCAGCACTCCCTCAGTACTGACCCTCTGACAGTGCAGCACTCCCTCAGTACTGACCCTCTGACAGTGCGGCACTCCCTCAGTACTGACTCTCTGACAGTGCAGCACTCCCTCAGTACTGACCCTCTGACAGTGCAGCACTCCCTCAGTACTGACCCTCTGACAGTGCAGCACTCCCTCAGTACTGACCCTCTGACAGTGCAGCACTCCCTCAGTACTGACCCTGCGGCAATGCTGCACTCCCTCAGTACTGCACTGGACTAAGTCCAAGCATGAAGCAGGCATTCGATCTGTTTTGTGCAAAGAACTCCCTCATATGAAGGAGTTTGACGATGGTGGAACAATCTCTCGGAAGTTCTGCTGCACACGTGGCAGGCTGCAGTACAAAAGCAGTGCAATTTATTTTTCACACGAGTGATTAATGTGCTTGTGTCAGGTAAGTGTGGAATGTGAAATACATGCCAGACAGGAGGGAGGATCTTGATAAATCTTCAAAGGAGAGACTGCATGTCACAGCAGCTCAGGGAACATCTGCTGAAGGTAGGTATTTGGAATGAATTACTTTACACAGTTTCTGGTTCCTGACATCTGTCACTGTTGCAATAACTGGGTGCAGGACAATCCTTCAATGGAACCATTGTTTTAGTGATCATCTGTTGAAAACAAGTCTCCACCCCCTTCTCCGGAACGCCAGGAACTGATCACTCGAAAATATCCCCATCTTCTATTTAACTGCTTATGTCTTTCGAAGTCGAACCTTGTCAAATAAATCTGCTGTGCAGTACCTTGAGACGTGAAAAGCAAATCATTGTTGTAGGACTTGCTAGAGAATGAAATGAAATGAAATGAACTTATTGTCACAAATAGGCTTCAAATGAAGTTACTGTGAAAAGCCCCTAGTCGCCACATTCTGGCGCCTGTTTGGGGAGGATGGTACGGGAATTGAACCGTGCTGCTGGCCTGCCTTGGTCTGCTTTCAAAGCCAGCGATTCAGCCCTGTGCTTAACCTAACTTAAGGAGTTAGGCAGTCCTTGGCAGTTTCCAGATCAACATGAAGATACTTTCATTTATATAGCGCCCTTCACAATCTCAGGACATCCCAAAGCACTTCGCAACCAATGAAATACTTTTTGAAGTTGTCACGAAGCACGCTGGTGTTATTTGCGAAGGTGTCCCAACTTGGAATATCAGTTCATGGGGGTGTATAGTTTGTTTTGTTGTGGTATGAGACAAGTGGAACCCCAGTGAGAATAAACAGTCCAGTCGTTGGGTAACAATTATTAAAGGCTATTTATTCAAGTAAGGAAAGGACAAAAAAAACGGATTACTCTACCCTCGCAATGAAGAATGATGAATTATTTAACAGACAGTTTCTACAGAACGTACCCCATGTTACAAAATATATCTACGATGCCTGAACTCTGTAAGGCTTCCTATGTTCCCCAAACAACACCCAAATTGAATAACCAATTATAGTTACCGTACAGTACGGAGATGATACTCAAATCTGGGAACCGTCTTTTCCTGGTCCAGCGAAGATTTTTAAAACTGTTGTTACGAAGGTTTTCTGCACTACCTTGACTCTGAGAGTTAGAATCTTGTTTGCTGTAAACTTCCATATTCACACTTGATTATTATCTAAACTGCCATTCTAAATTCATTACCGGAAGAGAGACAGCCTACTGCTGTCTGCAAGTGTAGCCACCGTTGTAATGTAGGAAACACATTTGCACACAGGAAGATCCCACAAACTGCAATGGCCAATAAACTGTTTTTCGTGATGTTGATTCAGGGATAAACATTGATCGGGACGCAGGGGAGAATTCCCTTGCTCTTCTCAGAAATAGAATCTTCTACATTCACCTAATGGGGGCAAACAGGACCTCATCTTAAAGACGGCACCTCTGACAGTATCGTACTCTCTCAGTACTGCACTGGCATTAGTAACCTTGATGTGCACATTGATCACATTCTCTCGCTCTATATCTGCTTGTGTGTTTGCCTGTATCCTCTCTCCCTCTCTACATCTCTTTCTGTCTATGTGTGTATTTCTTTCTATCGCTGCACATCTATCTTTCTACTGACCTTTCTCTGTGACCCTCTAGGCCTACATGCATCTCTGACGCTGTGTGCATGTATTTATGTAAGTGTTATGTGTGAGTGTAAATGTAAAAGAGTGTCTGCTTCGTGTGTTTGGGAGTGTGTGTGTATCTGTTTGAGTGTGTGTGAGAATGTGTGCATAAGGGGCTGGTTTAGCTCACAAGGCTAAATCGCTGACTTTTAAAGCAGACTAAGCAGGCCTGCAGCACGGTTCGATTCCCGTACCAGCCTCCCCGGACAGGCGCCGGAATGTGGCGACTAGGGGCTTTTCACAGTAACTTCATTGAAGCCTACTCGTGACAATAAGCGATTTTTATTTAATTTCATTTCAAGTATTTTGTGTTTACTTGAATGTTCATTGTGTATGAGTGAGTGTGGGTATTGTATGTGAATATGTGTTGTGTTCATGTGCATTGCATGTGTGTTGCATGTCAGTGCACATTGATGTGAAGGTATGTTGTCTATGGGTACCTTGGCTATGAGCGTGCATTGCGTGTATGCGTTGCATGAGTGTTTTGCATGAGTGTCCATTGCGTGATTGTGCCCTTTGCGCGTGAGTGTCTGTTGCGCGTGAGTGTCTGTTGCGAGTAAGTGTCTGTTGCGTGTGAGTGTCTGTTGCGTGTGAGTGTCTGTTGCGTGTGAGTGTCTGTTGCGTGTGAGTGTCTGTTGCGTGTGAGTGTCTGTTGCGTGTGAGTGTCTGTTGCGTGTGAGTGTCTGTTGCGTGTAAGTGTCCGTTGCATGAGTATGTGCTGCATGTGAGTGTGTGTTGTGTGTGTGAGCACTGTTTGTCAGTATGCATTACAAGTGAATGTGTGGTGAGTGTGAGTGTACAATGTGTGTGCTCAATGTGAGTGTGCGCATGAGGGTGCGGCGTGTATGTTTTGTGTGTCTCTCTGACTTTCCCCCACCATGTCTCTGATCAGCAGATCCCAGTCAGGACTGTCAACACCTGCTCCATAAACCCGGCACTTTGATCGGATTGAAAATATTTTCACAGCTGTGTGAAGAGTGGTGTTGTCCTTGCCTCTCTGAGGGCACGTCACATCCAGGAACTCGGCACACTGAGAGCTGTGATTAATGGGGAGATGGTGGTGCGGTGATTAAGTCAGAGGCCCAGTCAAATCTCTCAAATCCCACCATGGTAACTTTACATTTCAATTCAATTCGTTAAAAAAGACCTGGCGTTGAAAGCTAGTCTCAGTAATGGTGACCATGAAACTATCATCGATTGTAAAAGCCCATCTGGTTCACCAATGACCTTTGGGAAAGGAAATCTGTCATCCTTATCTAGTCTGACCAACATGTGACTCCAGACGGTCAGCAATGTGAGTGACCCTTAAATGCCCTGCCAGAAATGGCCGAGGAAGACAATCAGTTCAAGGGCAATTGGCGATGGGCAATACATGCTGGCCCAGCCAGCGACGCCCACATTCCATGAATAGATAAAATACCTGGGGTTTCTCCGCTGGCCCCCAATGTAGGCGTTAATTCAGTACAATATCCAATTGGCTTTCTCCAGTGTAGGAATGGTCAGTAAATTCACTCTGTCGAAGGCAGTGGGACCTTGTTGATGGAAAGGTTATTTGATTGGTGGAGTTTGAGTGAAGAGAGAGAGACCTGTTGCAGTGGCATTGCTGATGACCACTGCCTTCCCTCCATTGGAAAAACGAAGTGGCCAAGCTTCGCTTCGTGTGTGGGTTTAGACTGTGAGTGTTATGCGGCAATTCGGCCATTTAAGGCATCGTAGCCAAGTGGCATCTAGTCTTCACCCATTCGCTGCAGAAAATCAGGCCTGATTTTGATGCTGTGACCTCTCCCAGAGACCCAGCGACCTGATTCAGCGCCTGACCGCTCGGCGCGGTGTGGGGGCCCGAATCGCGATGCTCCTGGTCTGCACAGCCCGAAAGAGAGGATTTCTAATGTTTGATTTTCTGACACCTTCACCAGAGCCGGTTTCAAAGTGTGTTAAATAATCCCGACTAACCTATCACAGACATTTTGCAAATCCCACAGTCGACCTTCCATTTTACCAACCAGCCATTCCTGTCACTTTATATAATTATCTGTCACTTTGACGGGCGGACATTAATTGGTTATACTGTGGGTTTGCAGCTAACTGAAGTGCTCTTCTCACTAATTACTGTACTGACAGAGTTTAATAGGATGTGTTGTTAAGTGAGCTCAGGCTTGAGTTGAACCAGGTTGGCCGACTGTCCCATTGATGAGCAGATTCCAGTTTTCCTTGTAATGGTAATCTTTACTATTATCACAAATAAACTGACATTAACACAGCAATGAAGTTACTGTGAAAAATCCCCCAGTCGCCACACTCCGGCCCCTGATCGGGTACACAGAGTTAGAATTCAGAATGTCCAATTCACCCAACAGCACGTCTTACGGCACTTGTGGGAGGAAAACGGAGAGGGTGCGTTGCAGAGAATGTACATTTACGCTGGTTTCAGGTCAGTCGGCAGGTAAATCTGTCCACAGGGTTAAAAACAATACCCTCTATTGAAGGGTAAATTCCATCATTATTCTCTCCCCCTTCACCCCCCCCCCCCCCCCCCCCCCCAACTCTCAGCCCCCTCACCCTTTGCTCTCCAAGGTTTCATTCTCTGCTGGTGTTTGCCTGGTTGCTGTGAATCCCCACGAGCACCAATGGATCTTTGGTCCCGCATTCTGCGACCATTCTTCCTGTATCGGTCCGGACACTGAACACACTCCACTGTGGAACACACCACCCTGGTACACTGACAGGCAGGTAGACTATTTTTAGGCAATAATTGTTAATGATCTGGAATGTACAGCTCAAAAGGCGGTGGAAACAGATTCTAAAGTAACTTCTGTTATGGGCTAGGGTTTAGAGAACCCCAAAGTGTATCATGGAGTTCACCTGACCCACAACTTTAATAGATTGTGGTATGGGGATCACACGGCCCACTCTACAGGTGTGGTACAGCAGAAATGGAAAAGTATTTTTAAAAGCAAAACAATGTTTATTCTATGAACTCAAGTTAACCTTTTTAAAACATACAGTGAACATCTTAGCAACCATTAATTCAAATTAACCCCCCAAAGAATACAACACTAAGTAATCCTTAAGCTGTCCTTTTAACATCCATAAGACTTAAAAAGAACCTTTAAACAGAAGCACATCAGGTTAAAGTCACTACTGAGAGCAGATATTAGTTTTAAATCACCAAAGGATCGATTTGCAGTCTTTAGATTACAGAGAGAGACTCTAATACACCTTCTGGCTGTGACTGCAGCTATCCAGCTATGAAAACATCTTAGCAACCATTAATTCAAATTAACCCCCCAAAGAATACAACACTAAGTTGCATACCCTGCAGCAAATAGCCTAAAACGAAAGTAAAAAGCTGACAGACAGCCCAGCTCCACCCACACTCTGACATCACTGCTGAGCACCTATTTCTTAAAGGTACATTTCTTAAACACTAATTTCTTAAAGGTACTCTCACACGACACTTCCGAAAGGAAATTTTATATGTACTCAAATGAGAAGTTGCAGGATACAAGGGGATTAGTGGGAGTAACTGGGCTGCTGTTCAAAGCTGCAGACTTGATGGGTCGAATGTACTCCCTGTGGGCTGTACGATCCTCTTGTTCTTTGGCATTACTGAGCTGCTTAGGAGAGATGATGTGGAGATGCCGGCGTTGGACTGCGGTGAGCACAGTAAGAAGTCTTACAACACCAGGTTAAAGTCCAACAGGTTTGTTGCAAACACTAGCTTTCGGAGCACTGCTCCTTCCTAAGGTGAATGAAGAAGTATGTTCCAGAAACATATATATAGACAAATCAAAGATGCCAGACAATGCTTTGAATGCGAGCATTTGCAGGTAATTAAGTCTATTCCGATCCAGAGATGGGGTAACCCCAGGTTAAAGAGGTGGGAATTGTCTCAAGCCAGGACAGTTGGTAGGATTTTGCAAGCCCAGGCCAGATGGTGGGGGGGTGAATGTAATGCAACATGAATCCAAGGTCCCGGTTGAGGCCATACTCATGTGTGTGGAACTTGGCTATAAGTTTCTGCTCAGCGATTCTGCGTTGTCGCGCGTCCTGAAGACCGCCTTGGAGAACGCTTACCCAGAGATCAGAGGCTGAATGCCCTTGACTGCTGAAGTGTTCCCCGACTGGAAGGGAACATTCCTGCCTGGTGATTGTCGCGCGATGTCCGTTCATCCGTTGTTGCAGCGTCTGCATGGTCTCGCCAATGTACCACGCTTCGGGACATCCCTTCCTGCAGCGTGTGAGGTAGACAACATTGGCCAAGTTGCATGAGTATGTACCGCGTGCCTGGTGGGTGGTGTTCTCACGTGTAATGGTGGTATCCATGTCGATGATCTGGCACGTCTTGCAGAGATTGCCGTGGCAGGGTTGTGTGGTGTCGTGGTCGCTGTTCTGAAGGCTGGGTGGTTTGCTGCAAACAATGGTTTGTTTGAGGTTGCGGGACTGTTTGAAGGCAAGTAGTGGGGATGAACTTGGCACGATGTTCATCTTCATCGATGACGTGTTGAAGGCTGCGAAGAAGATGTCGTAGTTTCTCCGCTCCTGGGAAGTACTGGACGACGAAGGGTACTCTGTTGGTTGTGTCCCGTGTTTGTCTTCTGAGGAGGTCGGTGCGGTGTTTTGCCGTGGCACGTTGGATCTGTCGATCGATGAGTCACTAGTGAATCACTAGCTCCGAAAGCTAGTGATCTGAAACAAACATGTTGGACTTTAACCTGGTGTTGTAAGACTTCTTACTAGAAGGAGAGAGGCAAACAAACATTAATCAATGCAGTGGGTGCTGCCGGATTTGTGTTATTGAAAGTTTCTTTGTGTTAATCCCACTCCCTCCCCCAGCAGAATGACTCAGGCACCATAAATAGTCGTCGGGTAGTCACACTAGGAGCAGCACAGTCATCGAGAGCTCAGGTGTGGAATGGTGATAGGGTCATAGCTCAGCTCTGCCAGATTGATAAAGACCGGCCATTGGGCTTTGTTTGGGAATGGAATTCATCAAGATCGCAACAAGCTACAAGAGCAACAGCTGGTCATTATGTGAAAAGCCTGCCTTTTAAAATAGAAACGTGGACTATTGTGCTGCTCTGGAGCAGTATCAGCACAGACTGGTTTGGGACATTGGTTAGTGGTGTGCAGTGTAAAGATGATAAGGTAAGCATTCCAGACAGTGACTTAGGAACGGGAGTCAGTATCAGCACAGGCTGAATGGGCCACCATTCCAGTTATGGGCACCATCTTTTTTTCAATTCTTTCATGGGATGTGGGTGTTGCTGGTTAGGTCAGCATTTATTGCCCATCCCTCATTGCTTTTGAGGAGAACTTGGAGGTGCCTCTCTGGAGGTGCTGTTCCCATGCGCCTGCTGCCCTTGTCCCTCTATCTGATGGAGGTTGAGTGTTTGGAAGGTGCTGTCGAAGGAGCCTTGGTGAGTTACTGCTGTGCATCTTCGATGTAGGTGGTGCACATGGCTGTCACTGTGTGTCTGTATTGGAGGGCCATGATGTGGAGATGCCGGCGTTGGACTGGGGTGAGCACAGTATTTACAACACCAGGTTAAAGTCCAACATGTTTGTTTCAAACACTTAGCTTTCGGAGAACTGCTCCTTCCTCAGGTGAGGGCATTCACCTGAGGAAGGAGTGGTGCTCCGAAAGCTAGTGTTTGAAACAAACATGTTGGACTTTAACCTGGTGTTGTAAGACTTCTTACTGTATTGGAGGGAGTACTGGATGGGGCGCCTGCTTTGTCCTGGATGGTGTTGAGTTTTTTGTGCACTGTTGGAGTTGTACTCATCCAGGCAAGTGCACTGCACGATCAAACCCTTTCATCCTGTTGTGCCGGGGAGTATCAATCCAACCACCAGAGGGAACCGATGAGCTTCAGTGTATGTGAGTGAGCGAGGCCGGAGAGTTTACAAACGTTACATTGAGTCCCCATTACATGTTCCCACATTGGTGCTGAACGCATCCAAAGTGCACGGCCCTCCTCCCCATCTCCTCTGTGTCAGAAAGTCATGGTTTGGAGTCCCACCCCAGAACCTCTAATCCAGGCCGACACTCAGTGCAATGCTGAGGGACTGCTGCAGCGTCACAGGAGACATTAAACCAGATCCACCCTCTCTGGTGGATAGAAACCCTCCCAAATGGATGGGTCTTGCAGGCGGGAATTCTACCCCCGGTTCACGGCCAATCTAAAGAGCTGCTAAAAATGTGTAGCTTTGTTATCGAGAGCCTGTGTCAGTTAGATAGAGATGACCCCCCCCCCATTAACCTTATTTTTTTTAGGACACTAAGGGCAATTTAGCATGGCCAATCCACCTAACCCGCACATCTTTGGACTTGTGGGAGGAAACCGGAGCACCCGGAGGAAACCCACGCAGACACGGGGAGAACGTGCAAACTCCGCACAGACAGTGACCCAAGCCAGGAATCGAACCTGGGACCCTGGCGCTGTGATGCAACTGTGCTAACCATTGCGCTACCGTGCCGCCTCTCGAGAAGTTGTTGGATCAGGAACCAATGCACGTCAGCAAGTAGGTGAACAAGGCAGGTACTTGGCAAGAAATGGCCAGTCAAGGGGTAAGAAAGCTGACGTATAGGTTCCTGCTGTTACAGGCCAAATGGCTAAAGCTGCCACATACATCAACAAGTAATTTTATGGACGGCACCGTGGTTAGCACTGCTGCCTCGCAGCAGAAGAGACCTGGGTTCAATTCTTGACTTGAGTGACTGTCTGTGTGGAGTTTGCACGTTCTCCCCGTGTCTGCATGCGTTTCCTCCGGGTGCTCTGGTTTTCTCCCACAGTCCAAAGATGTGCGGGTTAGCTGGATTGGCCAATGCTAAATTGTCCCTTAGTGTCCCAAGATGTGTAAATTAGGTGAGGATAGGGCCGGGAAATGGGCCTAGGTAGAGTGCTTTTTCAGAGGGTCAGTGCAGACTCAATGGGCTGAATGGCCTCCTTCTGCACTGTAGCAATTCGACCACAAGTCTAGAGTCAACAGATGGCTTGAAGTAACCACTCGTCGTGTGTTTGTATAATGTGTCACATTTTGCTGAAGACACTGAAAGAGTCCAAACTCCTGTTTTTGTGGAGTCAGTGAGTACCACTCTTTCCCTTGAGTTTGGAGATTGTTTATTCAAATCCCCAATCCAGCAACACAAATTTGTACTTTATTGACCAGGAGGAGCAATTTTTATTAATCTTTATTACTACAAGCTGTCAAGGAGGCTATTGCTCCAACCTGAGTTCTTTCTCTATACTGGATGTCAGTGAGATTCAGTGGCAGCACGACTGACAACGGGCCCGAAGGTTGTTGTGAGTTCATTGCCCAATCCAGGCGTTTGAGTGGCTGACACTCCCACTGCAGTACTGAGGGAGACCTGCACTGTCGGAGGGCGCTGTGTTTTGGATGAGACATTATACTGAAGCCTTCAAGACCGTTTGCACCAAATCCCATGGCATTATTTCTAGGAAGAGAGATGAATTATCCCCTGTGTAATATTTAGCACTCAGTCAACATCACAAAAACGGATAATCTGGTCGTTATTACATTGCTGTTTGTGGGAGCTTGCTGTGCACAAATTGACGATGCATCTCCTGACCACACTTCAAGTAGCACTGCATTGCCTATGAAATGCTTGGAGACATTATGTGGTCACGAAATGTGTCATGGTAATGCAGACCTTCCTTTCTCAGTTTGAACAGTACGAGGGCCAACACACTATGCACATTTGCTGGAGTGGTCAAAATACATCGCTCTAGGTTCAGAATGAATTGGGGCAAAATGTGTGCAGACAAGGCTTGTTTTGAGAAGAAGACAACTCACTCCCTCTTTATTTATTCATGCCATTATGTTTTTTGTTTGTGCAGATCTAAAACAGGCCATTCGGTCCAACTAATCCATGCTGGTGTTTCACGAGACTCCACTCACCCTCCTTCATCTCATCCAATCAGCATTTCTTTCCAGACGTTCACCCCCCCCCTTTATCCAACTTCCCCTTAAATATATCCTTACTATATACCTCTGTGATTGTGACTTCCACGTAATCTCAGGGTAAAGCCCTGAATCCCTTACTGGATTTATTAGTGAAGGTGCATATTTACGATGCCCTGGTTATGATCTCCTCGGTGAGAGGAAAGATTTACCCTATCAATCGTTTGATATAGATCTCTATCGGGTCACCCCTCAGCCTTTTCTCGTGAAGAGTAAGACCACTTATTCAGTGTTCCCTGATGGGAACATCAGAACCAGGAGCAGTTTTAGATAGAGAAATACAGCACAGAACAAGCCCTTCGGCCCACGATGTTGTGCCGAACTTTTGTCCTAGGTTAATCATAGAATTTTGGACACTAAAGGGCAATTTTTCATGGCCAATCCACCCAACCTGCACATCTTTGGACTGTGGGAGGAAACCGGAGCACCCGGAGGAAACCCACGCACACACGGGGAGGATGTGCAGACTCCACACAGACAGTGACCCAAGCCGAAATCGAACCTGGGACCCTGGAGCTGTGAAGCAATTGTGCTATCCACAATGCTACTGTGCTGCCCTTAAGAAGAAATTAATCTACACTCCATTATTCTACCCTAATCCATGTACCTGTCCAATAGCCGCTTGAAGGTCCCTAACGTTTCCGACTCAACTACTTCCACAGGCAGTGCATTCCATGCCCCCACTACTCTCTGGGTAAAGAACCTACCTCTGACATCCCCCCTATATCTTCCACCATTTACCTTATATTTATGTCCCCTTGTAATGGTGTGTTCCACCCGGGGAAAAAGTCTCTGACTGTCTATCTATTCCCCTGATCATCTTATAAACCTCTATCAAGTCACCCCTCATCCTTTTCCGTTCTAATGAGAAAAGGCCTAGCACCTGAATTTTAGGCAATTCAGCCCCTCGAACCAGCTCCGCCATTCAATGCGATGATGGCTGATCTCCTCTCGGCGTGAGCTCCATCGTCCTGCCCATTCTCCATAACCCTGCAACCCATTACTAATGGAAAATCTGTCCATCTCCTCCTTAAATTTACTCAATGCCTCGACATCCACCACATTCTGGGGCAGTGACTTCCACAGATACACGACTCTTTGAGAGAAATAATTTCTCCTCATCTGTGTTTTAAATCTGGTACCTCTTATCCTAAAACTGTGACCTCTCGTTCGAGATTGCCCCACAAGAGGAAGCATCCACTCTGCCTCTACTTTGTCAACACCTTTTATCATCTTCCAGACGTCAATTCGATCTCCATTCATTCTTCTGAACTCAAGGTGGTATCGGCCTAAATTGTTCAATCCCCATTCTAATTCATCATCGGGGATTTTCCCAAAACAAGTGTTCCCATTAACAAGCCAGACGGCCTGTCTCTCCAGCATTGCAACGTACCCCAGGGGACGGTAATGAGGCCTGGCTGTCCCTCGCAAGAGCAGAGGTCGAGAGAGTCCAACTACCACCTTCACCGGCACCCAGCTAGCTCACCAATAGGGTCCCTCTGAGCAGAACTATCTAACCACAGCCTTGGCCAATGGTCTTGCTAATGGGATCTTGTTACCCTCAAAATTGAATCCCACCTTTGCCCAGACACCATCAGTCACAGCACTTCAGTAGCAATTCCTGGGCGTGACGCGCTGTCTAGAGATCCACATTACAGGCCTATCTGATCAAATTATTGGATCTTACAGCACAGAATGCGGCCATTCAGGCTATCATACCCGTGCCAGCTCTTCGAAAGAGCTGCCCACTTAATTCCACCCCCGACCTGCTCTTTCCCTGTATCTCTGTCTTTGTGTATTTATCCAGTCCCATGTTTCAATGCCGGTTCCTTCAGTAAACCCATTTGTATTTAGGAATGCGGGCGCACAAGGCAGAGGAGAAAGGAATCCTTCCTCTTGATATAACTCAAGACTTGCACTTACATAGCGCCTTTTATGACCTTAAGATTTCTCAAAGCGCCTTTGAGCCAATGAATTACCTTTTGAAACGCAATCGCTGTTGAAATATGGGAAATACAATTTGTGCTCGGCAAGATATCACAGAGAGCGACGTGATGATGAGGAGACTATCTGTCTATCTGTTTTGGTGATGTTGTTCGAGGAATAAATATAGGGCCAGGGCTGAGGAGAACCCCCCCCCCCAAACTCTTCAGTCGCATGTTTTAAATTCACCCTGTAGTGAAGATGGTTTAATATCTCATTCAAATATCATGGGCGCGATTCTCCGGTCGCCACTTTTGGAGAATACCCGTGTATGACCAAATCGGGGACGGCGCCGGTTTCATGATGCTCCGCCACCTCCAAAGCAGCGGATCGGCGGCCTCAGGACGTTGCCTCCCGATGCTCCCGCCCCTGACCGGCCGAGTTCCCGATGACATCGGTCGCTTGTGGTGCCGCCCGTCGGGAACTCGGCCTGGCGGCTGCAGACTCAGTCCAGCGCCGCCACAGTCGGGGGGAGGGCCGATCTGCGGGCAAGGGGGACTCTGTGTAGGGGAGGGGGTGTTCCGGGGTTTGCGAGCTGGCCAAAGGGGGAGACACTATTTCGCAGGCCGGGTCCGGGAGCGGCCGGCGCCATGTTGCACAGCACGGCCGCTTCAGGCCGCCGCCATGTACATACGCTGCCATGGTGTACATGCGCTGCCATGGTGTACATGTGTGGCCATGGACCCGGCAATTCCCCGGGCCGTATCGGCAGCTGGAGCTGGGTGCTCTACGGAGGAGCTCCCAGCCAAACGGAGGATCAGCGGACGTTTTGCGCCGAATGTTCGGTTGTAAAACGCCACCGTTCCCACGCCGGCGTGAGGACATAGCCTCACAGTCGGAGAACGCAGCCCCATGTGCTTCACACCCCTGAGACAGCCCAATACGCTTTGCAGTTCATTAATCCGTTCTGAAATATTAATTTTGCTTACTATGGCAAATACAGCAGCCGATTTGCAGTATAAAGTTAAAACCATTTCATTTTTTGGCTATTAGTTTTTTTTAAAAGCCAACTGCAGCTTATGGTGAAATATTGTCAGGGCCTTCAGCCTTTCCAACTAACTCTCTGATTATTTCAACATGACAACCTTGGAGTTATGAGCTGATGATAAAGCCGACCACCCAGGTTATGATGAGGCTGCAAGTTCCTGCGCCCTACACAGATTTTCCTCAGTTTTATCCTTTTAAATCTTCTCCGCGTTTTCCTTAATTTGCCCAATAGAAACAGACTGAGCTGAGATGTGGGCAGGCTGAGAAGATGTGCCCATGTTGGCAATATACCCATGTTGGCTTCTCTGTGGGTCACACATCACCAGGCGTGTTGCCTCGATTCTTGCTTGGATTTTCTAGAAACTTCTAAAATCATGAACTGGACACCCATTGCTTCGTTGTCCCAAAATACTTTGGGAAATTATACACCTCTTAACTGCAGAATAATAAGAAAACACCCAGGTTAGTGAGTTTTCCTATATAAGAACAGACAACGTTATGGTGTAATCTCTCCTTAACCCTCCTCCATACAATCTCCCTCCCGCTCCTTGACCCCTCCTTCTCAAATCCCTCTTACTCTTCGACATCCCTCTCGACTCCAGCTCTCGCCTTGAACTCCCTCTGTCCCCAGAGACCTCCTCCCTCTCCTAAAGCCCCTCCATTCCCTCGGCCCCCCTCTCTCTCCTCAATTCCCTCTCTCCTCTGGATCCCCTCTCACCCCTCTACCCCATGATCTCTCCTTGAGTTCTAAACAGCCAATGAGATAATTCCTAAGCTTAGTCCTTCTTGTAATGTAGAAAACATGGCGGCCGGGTTATGCACAGCAGGATCCCGCCAGCAGGGGACTCTTTTTAAATAGACCCTGTGGTTTGTTCGCTTTTTAAAAACAGACTCTGTTGTATGAATGGGATGTAAAACTAACTGTTTGCTGTAAATCCTCCTCCGCCCCCATCTTACTGGCTGACACAGTGGGGTCAAGAGATTAGTGGCTCAATGGGTATCGGGTCACTTCACTCATCCACATCATTGTTGAGATGCTTTGGTGGCGGTGGGTGGGGTGGGGAGATACACTTGTTTGCCGGAGAATGCAGTCACATTTTGAAACCACAAACACTCACTGAGTAGCCTAGAGTATGTAGACGGCAGGACTCCCCACTTATCGAAGGACCCCTCCTTCCCCTTCCTCCTCCCCCTCTCACTATTCATGGAGCTCTTGTGCGGTCAGCTGGCAGGAGTTGATTGCAACCCACAGATGCGGCAGATCCATTTGAGGGACTGGACACAGGACAGCTGTGTGGGGGTGGAGAGCTGGAAGAAACAGACCGAGAGGAACCAAACAGCTAGCAGCAGAGAAAGTTGTGCTGCTCTCGCAAGGCGAAAGGCAACACTTTAACAGTGTTATTTTACAATGGAGCACACGGCACAGCCAGGGACTGAGCAAAGAAAGGCGACCCAGGAAAGAGATAACAAGCTGGGTGAGGGGGCCTGGTTTTACTTGCTGCAGTATTCTAACCAGAACATCAGCTGCAATAGAGACTGGGCCAAGATTGATGGCAAGATAAAGCAGGTAATGGATTTGGGGAGAGAGACTGGGAATGAATTTGCACAAGATGTGATAGTTGTCGAGGCTCTCTTTGTTAAAGACTTTTTGTTGTGGTTCTCGGGCAGCGTTGGGTAAACTTGCCAAATAATGCTATCAGCAAATAAATCTGCATTGTAATGCACAAACTCCCAACTCTGCAACTGAAGCTGATAGATACTTGGTGGATTAAATAAACATTTTAACCTCCTAAATATTCAACATCTGCTCCGGATGTGATCACTGGACATTATTACTTTGGGATTACCAGCAGATCGTAAGAGATTCCGGAATGATTTTCCAGTTTAAGATTCCCTTTCTCGGCATTTCAGTTCTCTCTCGGCTAACTTTGTCTCCTTTCAAATGCGTGAGGTGATTTTTAAAAAAAATTATTGAGTTTGTACACTACCAATATCAGGTACGAAGTCTTACAACACCAGGTTAAAGTCCAACAGGTTTGATTCAAACACGAGCTTTCGGAGCGCAGCTCCTTCCTCAGGTGAAGTGAAGACTTCTTACTGTGCTCACCCCAGTCCAACGCCGGCATCTCCACATCATGAATATCAGGTACAACCTGTTTCGAGTTGGTGTGAAATTCCTTTGTTACTTTTACATCACACGATGTGGAGATGCCACAGTAAGAAGTCTTACAACACCGGGTTAAAGTCCAACAGGTTTGTTTCGAATCACTAGCTTTCGGAGCGCAGATCCTTGCTCAGGTGATCACTCATTTCATCACTCTCCTGATGAAGGAGCTGCGCTCCGAAAGCTACTGATTCCAAATAAACCGGCTGGACTTTAACCTGGTGTTGTAAGACTTCTTACTATTCCATCCATCACAGGCAGTTGTTTTCTTATCATTTCCATTTTAGATTTCTGTGTAAATCCAATCGAGGGAAATGTGAAATGAAAATCGCTTATTATCACAAGTCGGCTTCAAATGAAGTTACTGTGAAACGCCCCTAGTCGCCACATTCCGGCGCCTGTTCGGGGAGGCTGGTACGGGAATTGAACCGTGCTGCTGGCCTGCCTTGGTCTGCTTTCAAAGCCAGTGATTTAGCCCTGTGCTGAAGTTGCAGGCTGGAATCTAATCGAGGAGTTTGCGTAGTTTATATGCAACTACACAATATGCATTTTTCCATGGGTCTTGTATATCTGGTTGGTTGAGTGAATATAAATGAAGGAGTTGTTTTGAGATGTGCTGCTGCACAGCATACTTTCATTATGAACCTATCAGAGGAATTGCCATGAGAAATTAAAGTTTTAGGAGATTCCTGTCGGGACATCAGAATGCTGAGGTCACCGAGCAGTCAGAGGACAAGGATTCCTGACTCTGTTGAAAGCTCCCGTTTTGATTTGACAATCCCCTCTGTGTCAGAAGCCGCCCCCACCCCCTCTCACACACAGTCTCTCATCAGTTTCCTCTCCAGAGCTGAGGGCAAGGCAGTTCTCAGCCCCAGTTGGTTCTGGTATCCTGCGCCGATCCTGGTGGGATCCCCAGCTGCTCTTCACCTCAGCTATTCCCCCGTGAAGTGCGGCGCAGATCAGCTGTCTTCCTGACTTCTCCGTGAGTGATCAAATGAACAACTAATGACAGCTGCACAAACAGCACTGATTGGGTGTGAAAGGTTTCTGACTGTGGAGTTTTATTTAATGATTATCACCGTTTGGAACATTTCAGACTGTGGAGCGAGGCAGCTGTAACATTGATTCAGGTTTCTCGTGTGTTTAAAAGAAGCAAGTTGACTAAATTTTTTGTGTGTGATGGGTAACGATTGATATATCCGCTGACAGAAACCATACTCTCCTTATCCACTTAATTTAAACCTTCAAATGAAAGATTGTATTCATATCGTGCCTTGCGTGACCTCGGGATGTCCTACAGCATTTCATGGCTAATGAAGCACTTTTTGAATTGCAGACACTGTTGTAATGTCTAAAATCCTGCAGCTAATTTGCCCTCAGGAAGCATCAACAAACAGGGAACGTGATCATAATCAGATCATTTGTTTTTTAATGATGTTGCCCGAGGGATAAATATTGACCAGAAAGCCCTTAATCTTCTTCACATAGTCCCGTGGGATTTTTCTACGTCCTCCTGAGAGGGCAGAATGCCCGATCTGAAAGAGGGCACTGTGACAATGCAGCACTCCCTCAGCACTGCACTGTATACAGCCGAGGCTTTCATACTTGAGAGCCTAGAGTGGGACTTAAACCATGACCCACTTCCTCAGAGGGGAGAATGTCTACTTGCTGAGCCACAGCTAACACATGACCCAATGTATAGAGCACCTTGAAGACGGACCAAAGCAGGAACACAGCCAGAGTAAAACATTGACTCCCAGCCAAAGGAGGAGAGGTAATTAAATCTCAAAGAGAGGTTGGTTTTGAGCAACACCTTAAAGATGGAATGAGAGGGCTGGAGAGATGTGGGGAAGAAACTCCAGAGCTTAGGGCTAAGGTGGCTGAAGACAGAGCCACTGATGGTGGGACAAAGAAAGTGAGCAATTCACAAGAGTCCAGAATTGGAGGAAGGCATAAAAAAAACCAACCAGGTAGATTATATTTTGGGTGAAATGAATTGTCATTCTGCTGTCTGCTCCCTCCTTGTAAAGGTTGTTGTATATTTCCTGTCTTCCATGGCACAGATAAAGACGTGTTTGAAAGATGCACCCAAGCTTATTTAACTCGACTATGCTTCTCCCACACTGCAGCATTCCGTAATTCTCATTGACCGTGTCCCTGACTATTTATAGATCAGTCAACATAAATTGACTTACCTTGGACAGTGCTCTTGTTTGAGAGTTGATGAAAGGGTATTAAGGAGGTTATATCGGAAAGAATTTACACAGAGGTTCAAACACACGTGTAACAAGCTGCAATAGGTGGGTTTCATTCTGTGTTGCTGTCGTCTACACGGATCCAACTTCAGAGGAGTAGTTTGAAGAGGACAGTTTAGGTGTAATTACGCATGGATGGGAGGGTGAACAGTGAACGGGGAGATTTGGAAGATGCAAGAAAGACTGTATGGCTAATGGACAGAGTAAGAGATGGAGAGAGAGATGTTTTTATAAAAGTCTTTTAATTTCGTTTCTAAGGCCCCAGTTGAGTACTCATGCTGGTACGCTGTTTCTGTAGACCCAGATTAGGCCTGTCTCCGTGTATATTCTGAGAAACTGGGAAAGTCTCCAAAAACTGTCATTCTTATAACTGAATGACTAACTTGAGGGCATTTCGGATCAGCCATGGAGCTGGTGTTCCTTTTCCTATATTCATTCCTGGGATGTGTGTTTTGCTGGCCAGGTCAGCATTCCTGGGATGTGTATTTTGCTGGCCAGGTCAGCATTCCTGGGATGTGTGTTTCGCTGGCCAGGTCAGCATTTCTTGTCCATCCATAATTGCCCTTTTGGTGCTGAGCTGCCTTATTGAACTGCTGCTGTCCATGTGGTGTAGGTACACCCAGGTGCTGTTAGGAGTTCCAGGATTTTGACCAGTGACAGTAAAGGAACGGTAGAAATATACAGCGGGATTCTCTGACCCACACCCGCTGGGTCGAAGAATCTCCGGGGAGGGGGGGAGGGGGGGGACGCGAATGCTGCCCTGCCGCCCCGACGCCAGCTGCCGTATTCTCCGGCGCCCGTTTTCAGATGGGGGGGTGAGACACTCAGACACTCACGCCATGCTGGTCGGGGCCGTTGACAGCAACCCCCCCCCCCCCCCCGGCAATTCTACAGGCCCAGATGGGCTGAGCGGCCTTCCGCTTCCGGCCAGTCCCGCCGGCGTGGGTTAGACATGGTCCCACACGGCGGGACCTGGCAGGTAAGTCAGCAGGGGCGGTCCTCAGGGGAATACGACCCCGGGAAGGGGGGGGGGGGGGCACGGTGGCCTGGCCCGCGATCGAGGCCCACCAATCTGCGGGCAGGCCTGTGCCGTGGGGACATTCCTTTCTTCCGCGCTGGCCCCTGTAGGGCTCCGCCAGGGCTGGCGTGGAGAAGAGAATCCCCCGCGCATGCGGCAAAACATGCCTGCGGTTTTGTGCATGCGCGAGATAACGCCGGCCCTTTGGCGCATGCGCGAACCCGCACAGTCCCTTCAGCGCTGGCTGGCGTGGTGCCAACCTCTCCGCCGTCCACCTAGCGGGGGCTGTTGATGCCGGAGTGGTTCGCGCCAGTATTTCCGCCACGTGGGGACTTAGTCCCTGGACTGGAGAATCACGCCGATAGTGTCGAAGTTGTGTAAGTTTGGTGGGGTTGAGGGGATAGGGTGGAGGATTGGGCCTAGGAGGGTCGGTGCTGACTTGATGGGCTGAATAGCCTCCTGCACTGTGGAGATGCTGTGGTTCTATGGTCTGTAACATCCTTAACCAGTATTAGTTTTCAGTATGTTGGGTGTACTTTCTGAAGGTTTGCAGGTTATAATTGAGATTTGATGTGACGAAATACATTGATTCAAATCCTAAATGTTGTCAGGAAAAGGAAAAAGTCAATAGGTTCAATTGCACATATCCATTTCCTCATACTCCTCATACTCTCCATGCCCCTGCCTATTCCAGAGAGTCCTCTAGCTGTCTCTTGAACTCAGTTTTTGAACAGATCTGACTCCAATCCAAACCCTGCTGGATGTCTTCAAAAGCTGTTTCCAACTGGTTTATTTCAGCTGCCTCCTTGTCCTCAGACAAGTCTGCACCGCTTTAAATACAGTTAATCTCTTTTAACCTGACAGTGAGAGAAGACTGCCTTGCCTGGTCTCCACTTCAGCCAGGATCAGAACTGAAACTGAAAAATGCTTTCTGATGCCTTAGCTTCTCCCAGCAATGAAATCATCTCATCAAGCTGAAAAATAATGAACTCCCCAGGGAATCCCCTAAATCAAAACAAAATTGCATTAGTCCAAGCTTTTATGATGGTTAATTGCACCTCAGACTCCTAAACGTTTTGACAAAAGAGTCACCCAGACTCGCAATGTTAGCTCCCTTCCCACTCTGCAGATGATGTCAGACCTGCTGAGATTGTCCATGGTTTTGTTTTTAAAAACATGACTACGGCAGTCAAACACACGCTAACCCAGGCCTTTAACCCTTACTTCACCAAATACACATACTCCAATATATCTAAATTCTTACATTTATCACGTTGTTCTGATTGTAACACCATCCCCATGTTCCCGGCTACCCCCGATAACCTATCACCGGTCTTGTTGATCAAGAATCTATCTAGCTCTGCCTTAAAAATATTCAAAGACTCTGCTCCCACTGCTTTTTGAGGAAATGAGTTTCAAAGATTCACAACCCTCCGAGAGGAAGAAATTCTCCTCACCTAAGTCTTCAATGGATGGCTCCTTAATTTTAACTGGTGACCCCTAGATCTCGATTTGCCACAAGAGGAAACATCCTCTGCACATCCACCCCGTGAAGAGCATTCAGGATCTTAAACATTTCCATCAACTCACTCCATACTCTTCTAAACTCCCGTGGATACAAATCTAGTCTGTCCGATCATTCCATAGGACAACCCACCTATTCCAGATATTCATCTATTAACCCTTCTCTGAACTGCTTTCGTTCTTGCTCTAAGCAACAATCCCAGATTCTCCAGTCTCTCCATATTGACCTCACACCCTTATGTCCAGAATTATTGTCCTAAATCTCACCCGCACCCTTTCCAATACTTCGTCATCCTTCCTAAAGTGTGGTGACCAGAATTAAGCGCACTAATCCAGCAGGTTTTTATTCTCTCTTCCAACTTCTTCCATCGGGCAGGAGATACAAAAGTCTGAGAACACGCACTAACAGATTGAAAAACAGCTTCTTCCCCGCTGTTACCAGACTCCTGAATGGCCCTCTTATGGACTGATCTGATCTCTCCACACATATTCTCTACTGAGTAGCACTACACGCCTGTAAGCTTCACCCGATGCCTGTGTCTATGTACTTGCATTGTGTACTTTATGTTTTCCCTGTGTATTTTCTTTTCAAGTACGGAATGATCTATCTGAGCTGCACACAGAATAATACTTTTCACTGTACCTAGGTACACGTGACAATAAACAAATCCAATCCAAAGCCAATAAAGGTTTAAATAGCTTCCCTGCTTCCCTATTCCTCGAATAAAGCCAAGAAACACCCGTGCTTTATTGACAACGTTCCCAACTTGTCCTGCCATTTTCAAAGATTTATTTACACAGGACAGTATTTATCAAGTCTTTCAAAAAGTTTGAGGAATTTCGATGAGTATAAATCGCTACTTAATAAATGATTCTCTCTCTTCCATTTGTCTTGGGAAGATGTGGATTGTTCTGTGAAATATCATTCCGTTGACACGAAGTGGCCATGTCTGATGCCAGTCAGTAGATGTTGGTGAGCTTCAGCTGCAGGAAGAGCATCTCAGTCAGATTGCGTGACACCTACACGCACGCATTTTCCCGCGGGAATCTCAATTTGGCAATCTGGAGTCCTGGAGAATTGAAAACTAAAGAGGTTATACTCAACCTGTGGCAACTGTTTATTAGGCCACACCTGGTATACAGGGCATGATTTTCCACTCCTTCCCACTGGCAGGATTTTCTGTTGCCATGGTGGGATTTGAACCCATGCCCCAGAGTCTCTTGGTTACCTATCCACTATGCCACCATCTCCCCCTATTAGAGGTCTTTAAATTTCTGAAAGGTTTGTGAGTGCTTACAGAGAAAATGTCTCCTCTTGTGGGAAAGAGCATAGCTCTAGGCCGTCAATATAAGATAGTCACCAAGAAATGCTACAGACGCATTTAAGGAGAAACTAATTATGCATATGGGGTAGAACGGAATAGAGGGTAAGAATGGTAGATTCTGATAGGAAAGATAGGTGGAGGTTTAAGATAAATCCAGCATGGGCTGTGTTGTGTTATGCTGCTTCAGATAACTCTGGCTGCTACTTGATACAGTCTAAACTAAAGGATGCTCCAGACTCTGAAATGAGTTCAACGTGTTTATTGAACTATTAACACAGTTCTCAAATGAGTTTGACTCTCTGCTAATCTAACTGTAGTAGCTCAGTCTAACTGTACCAGCTTGCTCTAAACCACGTACTGGGGTGTGATGCTGCTGATCAACCCTGTCTAACTCTCTAGATGTCTGTCTGTGGAAAGAGGCAGGGTGTGAGTGCCTCATCCCTTTTATAGTGTTTATGTCATGCCCCCTTGTGGTGATGCCACCTCTGAGTGTCCTGACTGCCCATTGGTTGCGTCCTATTCTGAGTGTTCATTGGTTGCATGTTTGCATATCATGACAGGCTGTTTGGGCTGAATGGCCTGTTTTGGTACTGTGGTACGCTCGCAGTCGTGCCTCACAGCAGCAGGAACCCAGGTTCAATTCCGGCCTTGGGTGACTGTGGAGTCTGCACATTCTGCCCGTGTCTGCGTGGGTTTCCTCCCGCAGTCCAAAGGTGTGCAGGTTAGATGGATTGGACATTCAAAACTGCCCATTAGTTTCCAGAGATGTGCAAGTTAGGTGGGGTAACAGGGGTAGGGTGGGGGAGGAGGCCCAGCAGGGTGGCCTTTCAAAGTGTCGGTGCAGACTTGATGGGCCGAATGGCCCCCTTCTGCACTGGATACTGTAGATGTGATTTCACACCATCCCCACCAGAGCACTGGCTAAGAATCATTCCTGGAACTTTGCCCCTCATGTTGGATAATTGCATTGAGCTACCGGGTGGGCTGTTCCAGCAACCGGGTAAGATTATCTCCGATGGTGTGGTTTCAGCTTGGTGTGAAGACCAAATCCTGTTTGTCAAGGGCTTTGGCGAATCCCTGGTTTTGTGAACTCTTTGACAGAGGACAGTTCTGCTACTGGTGGGAAATCTGGAGAGGGAAAACATTGGGGAAAGCCTGGGATTCCCACCGGAGAGATGTAACAGCTGACAGAATGAAGAATACCCGGGATAGGCAGCTGCTGAGGGAGCGAAAGGAAAAGGTGACACAGACACTGGATCTGTTTATTGTTGGGTCTTTGGGCTCCAGTTAGCTACTAACAGGCAACTATCCAGTTCATTGCACAGGAGCGAATGGGCCTTCAGAGGACGGATCACGCTGCAGAACTGTGCTGGCTTTGCTGTGGCCCCGTTAATTAAGGATGAGGCGAAGGGAATTTCAAAGCTTCAGGTTTAGCCAGGTAAAAAGGATGGTTAAAGTAGATCATAGGTTCATAGAATCTACAGTGCAGAAGGAGACCATTCGGCCCATCAAAACTGCACCGTCCCTTGGAAAGAGCACCCTACCCCCGTAACCCCACCTAACCTTTTTGGACACTAAAGGGCAATTTAGCATGGCCAATCCACCTAACCTGCACATCTTTGGGCTGTGGGAGGAAACCCACGCAGACACGGGCAGAATGTGCAAACTCCGCACAGACAGTGACTCAAGCCAGGAATCGTACCTGGGACCCTGGCGCCGTGAAGCAACAGTGCTAACCACTGTGCCATCGTGCCGCCCCTCACCTAGTCTCCGAAATAGTGACAGATTGGTTGTAAAACCCAATCTGGTTCATTAATGTTCTTACCCAGCCCGGCTTACACGCGGCTCCTACATTCCTGTAGATCACTCTTACTGCCCCCCCCCCCCCCCCCCCCCCCCCCCCGAAATGATCGGACTAGCCACTCAGTTCAAGGACAATTAGGGATGGGATCCAAATGCTATTTGCCAAATCCCATGAAAGATGGGGCTCCCATGACTCGGGCTCCATTCTGCAGGACCTCTCACTTCCCACTTAATCGTTTTGGCCCCTGCGACACATCCATCAGCGATACACAAGCGGTTTTGTGAGGGTGTGCAAGTTACAGAGATGGGGAGAGGCGAGACCACAGAGAGATTTGAACATCAGGATCGGAGTTGTAAAATTCTAGTGTTTCTAAATCCAATGGGGGTCAGGGAGGACCGGGGGTGATGGGTGAATGGGACATGTTGTGAATGAGGATGTGGACAGGAGAGTTTCAAGCACAAAGGCTCGTCCAGTTTGGTGCAGTTTCTGTTTAATTTCTTTGAAAGTTTTGTAACTTTTTAAATATAAAGCTGATTGTCAGTTGGGACCTGCACCTCTTATCGTTATGTTCAACTCAGGAAAACTCAGATAAGGACAGAGAAGGGGAGAAGGTTTTCACAAGAAGCTTCAGCTTGGCTGACTCTTCACGACAATTAGTGAAGCAGGTTCATGGGGAAACTGTGATTGTTCAGCCTGTGCAACGTTGCCCTTTACTTGACCCTGTGTTTTCATTAGAATTCAGCCTGTGGGTCTCTGCCCTGCCCACATTCCCTGAGTATTTGACATGGTTGTGGCTGGTACCCAGGGAACTGGCTACTGGGTGAAAGGCAGTTCCTGTTCAATCTGTCTCTGTAGGTATTCTTTTTTTTAAATTTAGAGTACCCAATTCATTATTTCCAATTAAGGGGAAATTTAGCGTGGCCAATCCACCTACCCTGCACATCTTTGGGTTGTGGGGGCGAAACCCACGCAGACACGGGGAGAATGTGCAAACTCCACACGGACAGTGACCCAGAGCCGGGATCGAACCTGGGACCTCGGCGCCAAGGTGCACCAGTGCTAACCACTATGCCACCGTGCTGCCCCTTCTGCAGGTATTCTGGTGGATCTCCAAACACTGAGCTAAAAGAAAAACTGAACCGGTTGGCTTCTTTGACCATGATTTTGACGACTCTTAATGAAGACTAAAATAGGTGGGATAGTAAATTGCAAAAAGGAAAGAAAAAATTTGCTGATGGATATAGATAGGTTAGGTGAGTGGGCCAAAATGTGGCAGATGGAAGTTTAACGAGGATAAGAAATAGAAAGGCAATTTATTAACCAAATGGAGAGAGATTTCAGAGTGCTTCGGTGCAGAGGGATCTGGTTGTCCTTGTGTATGAATCGCAGAAACCTAGTGTGCAGGTACAGCAGGTAATAACAAAGGCAAATGGAATTTGGTATTGGTGGCTAAAGGAATTGAGTATAAAAGTAGGAAAGTGTTGCTGCAACTGTACACGGCATTGGTGAGACCCCACCTGGAGTACAGTTTGGGTCCCTTCTTTGAGGAGGGATGTATTTGTGTGGGAGGCAGTTCAGAGGAGGTTCACTAGATTGATTCCACAGATGAAGGGTTTGTTTTATGAAGAGAGATTGAGCAGTTTAGGTCTATACCCTCTCGAGTTTGGAAGAATGAGACGAGATCTAATTGAGGTGTTTAGAAGGTTGATAAAAGGTGTTGCCAAAGTAGACGCGGAATGGATGCTTCCTCCTGTGGAACAATCTAGGACGACAGGTTATAGTTTTAGGAGATTTAAAACAGGGATGAGGAGAAACTACTTATCTCAAGGGGTGGTGAATCTGTCGAATTCACTACCCCAGAGTGCGGTGGGTGCCGGGACATTGAGTAAATGTAAGATGACGATAGACAGAGTTTTCATTAGTAATGGGTTGCAGGGTTATGGAGAGCGGGTAGGACGGTGGACTTGAAGCCGAGATGAGATCAGCAATGATCGTATTGAATGGCGGAGCAGGCTCCAGGCTCTGAATTGTCTAAACCTGATCCCTGTTCTTATGTTCTATTTGTGTACAAATCACATCTAAACTCTCGAGCTTGAAGGCTTCAATAATTGTTCCGGCTGCTGTACATCTCCTTGGTATGCCACACTCCCAGATCACCGAACTGCACAAGAACAAGCACACACTGGACAGAAGGTAGATTGCAGGCACCTTGCAATCTACAGTGCAGAAGGAGGCCATTCGGCCCATCAAAACTGCACCGGCCCTTGGGAAGAGCACCTTTCTGAAGAACTTCAGAGCTCAGAAGGAGGCCATTCAGCCCGTCAATCTCGTGCCAGCCCTTTGAAAGTGTTACCCCGTCAATACCATATCCTCCTGCTTTATCCTTACATCCCTCCAATTTTTCCCACCTCAACTAATTCTTCAAATCCCTTTGGAAAGTTACTGATTCCGTCAAACTTTCACCACCAGCCTAATAACTCGCTGAGTAAAGAAGATCCTTCTCGTCTCGCCTCTGGTTGATTTGTCAACCATGTTAAATCTCTCTCCTCTGGTTACCAGCTCTCCTGTCACCGGTAACATTTTCTCCTGAGATATTCTTTCAAAACCATTCATAACTTTGAACTCTGTTTGTTTCAGCAGCTTCTGATTGCTTCCACCTCTCCCTGAACACTTTGCCTCCCTTAGGTAAGACCTCTGGGGCTAAACAGTCTCCCCAAGGGAGGAGTCACTTGAAAACTCCTTGGCTGATACCCCTCCCCTTTGAGATACCAAAAAGAACAAAAATACTTTTATATAGTGCCTATCTCGACCTCAGGGCCTCCTGAAGCATTTTGATTCTGTCTGGAGTCATGGCCAATATTTCCTAAGACGGTTAATTGAATCACAGAATGGTTACAACACAGAAGGAGGCCATTCAGCCCACCTAGTCTGAGCTGGCTCTCTTCAACTTCGATTCCACGAGACCCACCCCTGAGTCATGATCTAATTCGTGTATGTGGGAGCCTGCTGTGCACATGTTTCCTACATTACAACAGAACGGTACTTCAAGAGTATTTCATTGGTTGTTAAGCATTATGGGACATAATGAAAGGTGCTAGAAAATGCAAGTCTGCCATTTCATTTCCCTCTTTCCTGGTGATGTTAATTATCTTTTGACCGGATAGCACCCACATAGTCAGTGTTCTCTCCTGCGGTTTAAGGTGCTGGGTGATCATTTGTCGGGGTTGGAGGTGGGCGTGTGGAGCTGGAGGGCAGTGCAGGAAGGAACCCTTCTGATTAATAGGTAACCTGTAGAATGTCTGGAATGTTTGTCGGCCACCTCCAAGTGTAGTCCTTGGAGCAGCGAGCGCTCCCGTTGTGGCCGCATCGACTCGATCAGACAAGCCAGGTGACTCTCGGGCAGCAAAGTAAAATGTAAACAGCCATCCAATGAGTCAGGTTGGAAAATCAAACATTAAAGGCAAACTCTAATCTCTGTTTGCTCATGTCGGTCCTGTAGTGACGAGCAGAGAGGGTGTGTGTTCAGTGTTTGCCTTTCCAATGGCTGTGCCAGATGTAATGTGAAAGACTGAGAGCTGAGAGCCAACAGGCCTCCACGCGGGCAGTGCCAACCTGGTATTCGTGGCCACTTGTGTAGCAGAGAGTGCCACAACGGAGGGAATTTTACAACTGCGGGTTCTGAGTTAATGAGGGCAGAGAGAAAGGTGAGAAGGGGTTGGCACTGAGTTCTGTGCAGTGTGCGCTGCCCTAGCCGCCTGGCATTGAGGGTTGAATGTACAAACGTGACACAGTAACGGATGTAAACAGTGGGCGGGTTTCTCCGTTCCCCCAGCCACGTGTTCCTCAGCCGCGCGCCGCTCACTGGCAACGGGATTCTCTCTTTCCACCACGTGTCAATGGGACTTCCCATCGAAGGCCGGGAAAGCCGCGGACGGGGGTCCGCTACCGGGGGGGAACAGAGAATCCCGATGGGAAGAGAATTGCAGCCAGTGCCTCACCCACTTAGACACTCTCCAAAGTCCAGCCTAACACTCCAGTGCAGTACTGAGGGAGTGCTGTACTGTCAGAGACACCACCTTTCAGACGTGACGTTTAACTTTGTCTGCCCTCCCAGGTGAATGTGAAAGAACCCCATGGGTTTTAATTAACAGTAGAGTTATACCCGGTGTCCTGGCCAGTGTTTATCTGTCAGCCAACATGACTTCATAGAATCATAGAATTTACAGTGCAGAAGGAGGCCATTCAGCCCATCGAGTCTGCACCAGCCCTGGGAAAGAGCACCCCATTTAAACCCATACTTCCAACCTATCCCAGTAACCCCACCTAACCTTTTTGGACACTAAGGGCAATTTAGCATGGCCAATCCACCTAACTTGCACATCTTTGGACTGTGGGAGGAAACCGGAGCACCCGGAGGAAACCCACGCAGACAGGTGGAGGAAGTGCAAACTCCACAGAGACAGTGATCCAAGCCGGGAATCGAACCTGGGACCCTGGAGCTGTGAAGCCACAGTGCTAACCACTGTGCTACCGTTCCGCCCTTAAACAGATGACTGGTTATTTATTTCATTGCTTTGTGGGATTTTGCTGTACTGACACTACAACAGTGAAAACATTCCCAGAGTACTAAATGCCTTGGCGAGAACTCGCCTGCTCATCTTTCCGATAGTACCGTGGGACTGTTAATATTCCCGCCCTTCACTTCATGTCAGAGCCTCTGGAGTGGTTCCACAATCTTCTGACATCTTCCTTCAGGCCCCAGGGCCACAGTCTCCCAGTGTAAAAGCGCCTTAAACGGACCATGCCTCAGAGTACAGTAGCTGGTTTAAAGTCGACAGGTTGTTATGGGAGGCACCTGACCCATGATGTTCGTTCTGATTGGTGTGTGCCACGTGACCTTGAAAGAACGGCCTGGAGCTGTGGAGGAGCTTTATGTGTTTTGACAGGTTGAAAGTGGGGACGGTTCAGGCGGGGCACTTTGGGGAGTGTGCGTGCGAGGCATTCCCTTCCAATCTTTTGAATCACAATCACCTCGCCATCAAATGGACGTGCAAATTCAGAGAGAAGCTGAAACTGGGGCTTGCTGATGGATCAGTGCGTAAGTGCCTTCTGTAGACTATTAGCTCTTGGAGTGAGGTGAAAGCTGTTCAGTTAACTCTTGCACTGCTGGGCAATAATGGCCAGAGCTCGCACTTGTGTTGAGAGTATTGGCAGTGCAAACAGACTCTCTGGGTGGAGTCATCAGTAACCGTACACAGGAGTGTGCAGGGAGGTTTTATTAGTTAAGACTGAGGAATACAAGTAAAGGACAAAGACCTGTTGTGCTTGACACCAGCAAGGGTGGGAGAAAATAGCAGGAGTGAGAGAGGGAGAGAGTGGACCGGCCGAATCAGGATGCAGGCCTCTCTGCTGGCACTGTTGGGTTATAAAGGCCGGTAGCTTGGATAACGGAAGATTAAGTGAGATGGGGAATCCCACAGTTTTAAAGCCCTGGGCATAAATAAATTAGATAATAAGTTAAATCGCTCCCGAACGGCACTGTGGGTATACCCAAAGCACAGGGACTACAGCGGTTCAAGAAGGCAGGCTCAGCACCACCTTCTCGAGACCAGTTGGAGATGGGCAATAAATGCCGGACCAGCCAGTGACGCACACATCCTGTGAACAAATTTTTTAAAAAGGGGGGATGAAGCATTGAGTTTCGATTTGAAAGCAGCGAGAGTAAACAAATCAGAAAGCCCGAGAGTGGGTGAGTGCGAGCGAGCTCGGGGTGAAAATACAAGAGGAACGTTTTTACAAGATGAGAGAGAGAGCGGTCTGAGAGAATGAGTGATTGAAATTAAGGCCAGTTGTTTCCCCATATCCAGCCCTGGAATTGGGGAGCGAGGCAGAGGCACTGGCAGCAAGGATTGGCAGTCAGACAGTGGCCCTATTCCGCGTTCTTCACTATACCCACCAATCAATACCCAGCTCCAATTGTTTGGAAATTTCCCAACCCACACTACATTCTCCTTGTCGAGAGATTGCCGTGGAATCTGCTGCAATTTGCTTGAAATGTTGTGTTGGAACAAAGCTGAGAAATATTTGAACAGTAAGGTGCAGAGCAGGATTCACAATCCTGGATCCTGTACCCATCCCACAGGGATTGCAACAGTTCCAGAAGGTGCATCATCACCACCTGTTCAATGGCCATCGGGTAAGGGCAATAAACGCTGGCCCAATCAGCAATACCCACATCCCAAGAAAGAATTTTAAAAATTCAAATGTAAGAGACCTGCCACTGTTTGTACTGCTTGAGATCATCAAGTTACATCGAGTATATGGCACAGAGGCAGCACATTCAGCCAATGCCTGCACTTTGCTCCAAATGATCCTCCTGTCGCCCTCCTCCATCAGCATATCCTTTGACCCCTTCCTCCCTGCTGTGTTTCTCTAAACTTTCCCTTAACTCTCTCTCTCTCTCTGCTATTCACCTTTACTCCATGTGACAATAGTTTGATTTGACTACTCCGGCCCTTCTCTTGGCCCACCATCAATCTCCCACAATGCTTCCGTTTTAATGTTCTTGTCTTTGTGTCCAATTCTCTCCGTGGCCTTGCCTCCTCCGTCCCTGCAGCCCTTCCTGATCCTCCAACTCGGGGCGATTGCACACCACCGTCACTGCATCATTGGTGGCCGTGTCTTCAGCTACGTGGGCCAGGAAGTTCCCGAAAACCCCTTTTGCCTCACTACCTCTCTCTCCTCCTTAAAACCTACCTCGAAATCTGTCCTACTATCTCTTTAGGTAGGAGTCTTGTTTGGCAATGCTCCTGGGAATCGGGCCTTTGGTTGAGGCTCCATATCAATGGAAGTTCTTGTCCAGTGGCTATTACACTCAGAAAATAAACGTCAATTATCGAAACAAGAAACAAGGAATCCAGGACTAAATCTTCATAACATCTGGACCTCTTGTTTGTTCAGCCCTGTGTACAGACTGAGCAGTGATCGAATGACGCAGAAAATACGAATTGAATGTAACTGATATCGCCCCCCTGGTACAGTACGTTCCCAAACAAGTCATGTCGCTTGTTTAGCGGTGTTCACTGTGGGTGTTTTTTTATTCATTTTGTGTCAGCAGCATGTTTCTCTCAAACAGAGGAGGCTCCTTGTGGAGGACAGGCTCCGGAGTACCTGTTGTAAAACAGGGAGTCTCGTGTTTACATTGTGTGTTGTTACAATCTGGTGGGCGGTGGAAGCAGATTCGATAAGTGTTACCCGAAGGGAATTGGGTAAATACTCGATAAAGAAAACAAAAGGCAGGGCTTCAGGAAAAGATCGAGGGAGTGGGATTAATTGGAGTTCGGCGTCAGCACAGACATGGTGGGTCAATGGGTCATGTTCTGTACCGTACTACGACATGATGTCCCGATTTTGCGCACAGCAAGGTACCAACGGCAACAAGATGAGAAATTGCTTTTTTTTTTGTGGTTTTAGTTGAAGGCCGAATGTTTACCAAGGCAGCAGGCCCACTGGCCATGGCTTGACAAAGCTAAACTAGGACACATATTGCTGACCTGTCATTCTGCTCGTCGATTGAATATTCTGTCTTTGATCCTCAGATACCAAGTCATGAACTAATGGCAGCACGGTAGCATGGTGGTTAGCATAATTGCTTCACAGCTCCAGAGTCCCAGGTTCGATTCCCAGCTTGGGTCACTGTCTGTGCGGAGTCTGCACATCCTCCCCGTGTCTGCATGGGTTTCCTCCGGGTGCTCCGGTTTCCTCCCATAGTCCAAAGATGTGCAGGTTAGGTGGATTGGCCATGATAAATTGCCCTTGGTGTAAAAGAATTGCCCTTCGTGTTGGGTGGGGTTACTGGGTTATGGGGATAGGGTGGAGGTGTTGACCTTGGGTCGGGTGCTCTTTCAAAGAGCTGGTGCAGACTCAATGGGCCGAATGGCCGCCTTCTGCACTGTAAATTCTATGATTCTATTAAACTTACACAGTGCTGACTAAACTGCCCTCTGTTACACTGAAGTACGAACATCCTGGGGGTTACCATTGACCACAAACTGAGCTGGACTAGCCATATAAATACTGTGGCTACCTGAGCAGGTCAAAGGCTAGGAATCCTACGGCGAGTAACTTGCCTCCTGACTCCCCAAAGCCTGACCATCATCTACAAGGCACAGGTCAGGAGTGTGATGGAATACTGTCCACTTGCCTGGATGAATGCGACTCCCAACAACACACAAGAAGCTCCACACCCTCCAGGACAAAGCAGCCCCTTGATTGGCACTCCTTCCATAAACATTCAAACCCTCCACCACCAACGGACAGAGGCAGCCGTGTGTACCATCTACAAGATGCAGTAACTCGCCAAGGTTCCTTAGGCACCTTCCAAACCCACGACCACTACCATCTAGAACAGGGGTGGGCAAACTACAGCCCGCGGGCCGCATGCGGCCCGCCAAAGGTCTTTATGCGGCCCACCAAGTCATTTAAAAAAAAATTGTTTTTTAAAAAAAAAATTTTTTTTTAAGGTTAATGGGGGGGGGGGGGGGGGCTGTTGGGTTACTTACTGGTATAGGGTGGATACGTTGACTTGAGTAGGGTGATCATTGCTCGGCACAATGTCGAGGGCCGAAGGGCCTGTTCTGTGCTGTACTGTTCTATGTCCTATATGAGGCGCCCAGAATCATAACCGGGTGAAGTAATTATTTTACTTAATATACTATGCGGCCCTTTGTGAATTGTGAATTTCTGAATGTGGCCCTTGCACGGAAAAGTTTGCCCACCCCTGATCTAGAAGGACAAGGCAGCAGGCACCTTGGAACACCACAACGTGGATGCTCCTCCAAGACACTCACCACTCCCGACTTGGAAATATATCCCTGCTCCATCATTGTCGCTGGGGCAAAATCCTGGAACACCCTCCCTAACAGCATAGTGGGTGTACCTACACCACATGGACTGCAGCGGTTCAAGGAGGTGGCTCACCACCACCTTCCCAAGGGCAATTAGGGATGGGTAATAAACGCTGACCGAGTCAACGACGCCACGTCCTGTTAAAAAAAATGAATAAATAAATAATAAATTACATCACAGAAACAGGCCATTCACCTGGTCTTTATGTGTTAACCTTTTGGTCACCCCTTCAACACAACGTTCTATTTCTTTCTCTCTCCGTGTGCCTGCCGTGAACCTGCCGAAAGGCAGAGCAGACTCGATGGGCCGAATGCCCCTGCTCCTATTTCTTATGATCTTTTACAGCCCCCTTCACATCCCCTGTCACTGCCTTACGAACATACGAAATAGGACCAGGAACAGACCATTCGGCCCCTCGAGCCTCCTCCACCATTCAGCCAGATCATGGCTGATCTGTTTCGAATTCCACATTCCCATCTACCCCTGATCACCTTTGTTCGCCTTGCCGAGTAAGGCGTCAGCAAAAGGCCTCCTGATCGTCACGGCTTTGGTCACCTCTGTGTCACTGAGTGGTCAGAATCTAAAGTGAGATATCACTTTCTGCAGCAGGGGAGCCAGTATGATGTGTTTCACAACCTCAGGTCTTTATTTCTGACCCCCAGGAGCGACAGCGCCTTGAAACCATCCTGAATCTTTGTGCAGAGTACACGAAGACGGACACCTCCACTGCACCCGACATGGGAAAAATGAACCAGGACAATGAGCAGCTCCACATTGACGAGCAGAGGTTCTACTCCAGCACAGCAGACTCTGTCCCCACCACGGCCAGCAGAGGGACCTCGATGGAGAGGACTGTTGGGGGCGGGGGGAAAGGCTTCAGGGAACCTGCTCTGTCGCAGCCTGCTGACCCCAGCGTTCAGAAACCTCGAGAGGCTCCGGAGAGATCAGAGGAGGATAATCTCAAGGAAGAGTGCAGCAGCACGGAGAGCACTCACCACGAGGTAGGAGGCTGTGGCCCACAGACTTTCCGGGAACAGAGAGACAGAAACGTTCTCTGGAACCATTTGACCTTTTCCCAGTGCCTGTGGGCAGGACTCTTGTGTGTTGTTAAAAAGTGTTCGGGAATAAGTTACTCTGCATATTTGGAGATTAGCAAGGTGTAGGAGAACATGGAATGATATACTCAGCAGGCCAGGCAGTCTCTATGGATAGGGAAAAACAGAATTAATGGGTGGGAATGTCCTGCCCGTGACGATTCTTGCAGCAGGCGCGAATCCCCGCCCATACTTTCAGATCAGATTGTGGCACAGTGATAATGTCACTGCCTTGGTAATCTAATCCTGGGAAACATGCGCTCAAATCCCACCAGCTGGTGGACTTTAATTCAATTAATGAATAAATTGAATTGATTCATTTTTAAAAATCTGGATCTGAAAGCCTCAGTAATCGCAATCCCTATTGTCATAAAATCCATCTGGTAAACTGATGTCCTTGAGGGGAGGAAATCTGCCGTCCTTACCTGGTCTGGCCTACATGTGACGCCAGACCCCCACAGCCATGTGGCTGAGTCCTAACTGCCCCTCTGAAAAGGCCGAGCAAACCACCCCATTGTAGTAATTAGGGGTTAGCAGCTGGCCATGTCAGCGACTCCCCCCCACATACCTTCAAATAAACGTCAAGAAGTTCAATGACCTGTTATTTGAACTGGAAAAGTTACCGCAAAAAGGCTTTAAGCAAGTGCAGAGGAAGGGAAAGGGGCAAGGGTACAGCAAAAGGGGAGGTGAGTGATGGGGCAGAGGGCAAAACAGATTAAACGACAAAAGGGAAGGCGTAGAAAGAACCGAAACAAACAAATGAAGATCAGAAAGCTGGCCTAAAAGGGGGGTTTCTAATCCCAGATTGTTGAGCTCAGTTTTGAGGCTGGAAGGCTGTAAAGGGCTGAATGGAAGCAATGTCCATCAAAACTCTGTTTCCCCTCGGTGGGAGAGTGTAGGAGACAGCAGGCAGAGTGCGATCAGAAAGGAGGATTAGGAGAACCGAGAGCTGAGTGTCGGCATTGAGACGATACAGGTTTAAGACAATTGGCGAAAGACCCAGAAGTGACACCCTTTGTTGTGATCTGGAACACGGGAGGCAGATCCAGGAGGAATATTCAAAAGAAAATTGGACAAGTTCTTGAAGGGGAAAATGCTTTCAGGGTCGTGGAGAAAGAGCAGGATAGTGGGGCTAATTGGACAGAATCTTGCCAAGTGCTGGCATGAGCCATGATTGACCGACAGGCCTCCTTCTGGTCTCCATGACTCTTTTATGTTGCAGACGTCTAGAGTGTAGACCTGTCTCAACGTTTCTATATTTTTCTCTCTCTCTCTCTCATTGGTTCTTATACTTTGATTTTAAGCAGCATGAAGATTCTGCAGGCGCTCACTCAGCCCAGCAGGTGACGTACCTGGAAGAAGAACGGGTCCGAGTGCTCACATCAGTGGACGAACTCAAACAGAGGATCAAAGAACTTGACCAGCAACTTCAGGAATCCAGTCATGAGGTACGTTTTCACCCTATTTTAATCATCCACATGTCTTTTTGCTTCACTTGTCTCCAATTCGCTCTGGTTCTGGAGTTACCCTGTAATCAGCGATCAGTTTCATAGCATTGCCAACTCTAGCATTTCCTGACCTTCCAATACATCCCACCCCCACACTCCCATCATCCTCCAGGTGCACCGTTTTCCCACGGCCAATGATAAAGTAGCAGACTCCTTTGGCGATATTTAATCGAGGTGGCCGGGGTCTTGCCTGCCGGCTGGAGAGCTGGCCGGAGCCCTGAGTTATTCCCTTTGGGCTTTCCGTAATTAAGTAGCAAAGAGGCACTTAGGTGGTCAACAGCAAGCAGGGCGTCCCCAAGATTAAGGGCCCGAGGGATGGAAATGGCGCTGGCCAATCGGAGGCCGGCATCGTTCCATTGCAGGCAGTGCCAGCAGAAGCAGTGGCAGCCTCTGGCATTACACCCAGAGAGGCCTCAGATCACTTGAGGGGAGAAGGCCGTAGGTGAGTGAAGGTGGGACGGGGGTTGCTGGGTGGGATGGGGCGAGGGGGTGGAGGGGAATCAGCAGCAAGGGCAGGGGTGTGCTTCAGGGGTGACCAAAGTGTGCTTCTAAGTGGTCCTCTTCCCTTCCCAATGCCATGTCCCTCAATCAGGCAATGAGTGACTTTGAACCAGCCTCCGCCCTTCCCGGGAGACTGCCAACAACCCCTCAAGGGCTTGCTTGTTATGTTCCCCACATTGAGAGCTCCCCCACCCCGCCCCCCCGGCCACTGGTGGGTTGAGGTCTTTAATCGAGCATTAATTGTCCACTTATTGTCTCAATTGGTGATGGGGCAGGACAGCTGCCCACAGGCTTGCCCGTCTCTGGCTTAATCAGGGCAGAGGCAGGAGGTTGGCATGGTCCATACACAGCTACCTTCCACCACATGAAATGTTCCCCCTCCCCCTTCAAACTCACCTTGGGGAAGGGCATAACATCTGTCCATTGCCGTTATCTGGGACCATTCCAGAGAAGTTTAACCATTGCAATAATAATCGCTTATTGTCACAAGTAGGCTTCAATGAGGTTACTGTGCAAACCCCTAGTCGCCACATTCCAGTGCCTGTTCGGGGAGGCTGGTACGGGAATTGAACCCACATTGCTGGCCTTGTTCTGCATTACAAGCCAGCTGTTTAGCCCACAATGCAAAACCCTCCCCAGAAGGCACTAAATATCTCTGTTCTTGTTGGCGAAATAACATTTATCACTAAAGATGAAAATGTTTGAACAACGTGAAAAGAAAACACAATTTTGTTTAATGCTCTTTTTTTAAAAAAAACTTTTGAGTACCCAATTCATTTTTTCCAATTAAGGGCCAATTTTTGAGTGGCCAATCCACCTAACCTGCACATCTTTGGGTTGTGGGGGCGAAACCCACGCAGACACGGGGAGAATGTGCAAACTCCACATGGACAGTGACCCAGAGCGGGGATCGAACCTGGGACCTCGGCGCCGTGAGGCAGCAATGCTAACAGACTATGTCACCGTGCTGCCCTGTTTTGTTTAATGTTCTGGTGATTTTTCTTTTTTTTAATAAATTTAGATTGCCCAATTATTTTTTCCAATTAAGGGGCAATTTAGCATGGCCAATCCACCTACTCTGCACATTTTTGGGTTGTGGGGGCGAAACCCACGCAGACACGGGGAGAATGTGCAACCTCCACACGGACAGTGACCCAGAGCCAGGATCGAACCTGGGACCTCAGCGCCGTGAGGCAGCTGTGCTAACCACTAGGCCACCGTGCTGCCCTCTGCCTTTCTGCCGGGTTTTAGTTATAGCTGGTGGCCTGGAGATGAACCTTTTTAATTGCTGCCGACCCCAGGACTATTTTGGAGGGTTGGCCGTGTTGCGTTCCCAGGCTTAGGGCCTCCCTGGCAATTGAAATAAACTTTGAAATGGTACATGCCCTGGGTCAGTATTTATCTCTCAGCCTTGATTCAACTCGCTGTTAGTGGGGATCCTTCTGTGCACAAATTTGGTTGCTGCATTCCCTGCGTCATAACAGTGTGTCATAACGCCCACATGGATCACAAGGAAACCATTGTTGGTCTCCCTACGGGACATGTGCAGTACGGCCGGAAGGAACGACAGAGAGTCGTGAACACCGCCCAGTCCATCACGCGACCCACCTCCCATCCATTGACTCTGTCTACACCTCCCGCTGATAGCAAACTCCTGAATGACCCTCTTACGGATTGAACTCTTCACACATCTTCTGTACTGAGTAGTACTACACTCGGTTATGCTTCACCCATTGCCTGTGTCTATGTATTTACATTCTGCATTTGTCAAATGTCCTATGTTTTTTTAAATGTGTGGAATGATCTGTCTGGACTGTATGCAGAACAATACTTTTCACTGTTCCTCGGTACACGTGGCAATAAAACAAATCCAAATCCAAAAAGGGAGGGGGGGTGGGGGCAGTGGCCACACAACTGGAGCTGGTTACAGATGGGCCGTGACAAGCAGGGCCCACAGTTTTTGTTTAAAAAGTATTTTAACTCGGGTTTTGCAGTATTTTTCGTAATAAAACAGTAGTAACAATAATAACAAAACAAACTAGAGTCAACACTTACATAGTGCAAAAAGAGAATATACAATAACAATTAAATAGACATTACCCCACGCGACCCAGTCTTCCCACTCCATCCCAATGAACCCCCCCCCCCCCCAACACGGATTGCTGCTGCTGCTGACGTTTTAATTTTCCCCGAGAAAGTCGACGAACGGCTGCCACCTCCGAGAGAGCCCTAGCGTAGACCCTCTTAAGGCAAACTTTATTTTCTCGAGGCTGAGAAACCCAGCCATGTCGGTAACCCAAGTCTCTACACTCGGGGGCTTCGAGTTCCTCCACATTAATAAAATCCGTCTCCGGGCTACTAGGGAAGCAAAGGCAAAGACGTCGGCCTCTTTCGCCCCCTGAACGCCCAGGCCTTCCGACACTCCAAAGATCGCTATCTCTGGACTCGGCACCACCCGTGTGTTAAGCACCTTGGACACTGCCCTCGCGAACCCTTGCCAGAACTCTCTAAGCTCCGGGCATGCCCAAAACATGTGGACATGGTTTGCAGGGCTGCCCTTGCACCTCACACAACTGTCTTCTATCCCAAAAAACTTGCTTATTCTCACTGCCGTCATGTGTGCCCGGTGGATCACCTTAAATTGAATTAGACTGAGCCTGGCACATGATGAGGAGGAATTAACCCTGCCCAGGACCTCTGCCCACAGACCCGCTTCCAACTCCTGACCTAGCTCCTCCTCCCACTTGCCCTTGAGCTCCTCCACCGGGGTTTCCTCCGCCTCCTGTAGTTCCTCCACCGGGGTTTCTTCCGCCTCCTGTAGTTCCAGGGCCCACAGTTGTTGGTTGTCCCAGCAAAGACTGGATTGGGAGAGAGGTGCTGCTGTTGGCAGAGTGTTGTACAGAGTTCAATAAATCCTTGTTCCATTACCGCTGGCTTCGTCAAGTTACTAAACAGTGACTACACTTGTGGGTGGGAAAAAAAACATTTCATTGGCTGTAAGGCACTTCAGGGCCTCTTGGGGTTGCGACAGGCCCTGTATAAATGTAAGTTCTTTTTTAAAATGTACTTGTGTGTAACATCGATTGTTATTCCGACAATGTTCCCTGCAGGCAGAGATGGAACGAGCTTTGCTTCAGGGAGAGCAGGAATCTGAAATTGTTCAAATCCAGCAGGAGCAGGAGATCATTGAGCAGCTGGATGAGAAACTTCTGGAGCTGGAGAGTAAAATCCAGAGAGAAAAAGACAAGGTACAGCTAATCCTAGCTCAGGTCTCTCTCTCTCTCTGTCTCTCTCTCTGTCTCTCTCTCTCTCTCTAATCTTTCATGTCTTCAAGGTACAGCAGTGATGAGCTAATCTGGACAGAGACCCGTATTCAGCTTTTAGACTGAGCTTGGGTCAACAAGCTGTCGTGGTGCTATTGAGACTGTTTGATTTGGTCGCATTGGTCGTTCCTTCAGCTGCTCTGCTTCTGTCACAGGTCAATATGGGAGCAGTGGGCAGGCCACAATATGTGACCACCCCGGTGGCAGTGTGGTTGGAGGGTGCCAGGTTGTGGTTTTCGCAATATGCGACTTCCCAGCATGAACAGTGCATCAAAAGGAGTTGTGACAAAATGACCGGCGTAAATTTGTAACTGAGGGCCAGGCATTGGCAATGACTCTTCAGTATCAATGCAAATTGTCTCATTAAGATCTGGACTTGAGAGCCAGTCTGGAACCCAGTTGCTGTGAGATAGATATTACTTTGTGTTTGTACAGGAATCTCCCCATCTCCCAGGTGTGCTAGACGCGCCAATAATATTTTCATTTAACATGGTGGTGGGTTACAATGGGGACAGGCAGAGCTGAGACTCGACTGCTGTTTACTATTTGGTCATAGCAGCTCTGAACTTGGAGGACGTGAGGAAGTGGCTAATACTCATTATCCAGTGACTGGGGCTTGGGGGCTGAGAGGAGCGAGGCTCCGCTTCAAACAGTCAAACAATCTCTCCACGATCACTCCTTTAGGCTTCATGCAGAGTAAATGAACACTCCGGCAAAGTGTTGGAAACGTTTGCCGTGGGAATGGAGAAAAATTCAAATCAACACCCTCGGAGGGTGGGGGATGATTTGCTTGTTGGGAAATTGAAGTTACCTGGAATACCGTGAACAGCTCTGGCCTCCAGAGATGATACAGAGACACTGAACAAGGTGCAAAGAGAATTTGCAAGGATGATATCAAAACATGGAGGCTATAAGGAGAAGGGCAGTGTCTCTCCTGGCGAAGGAAGAAGGCTGAGGCAGGGATCTTTCAAATTATGGGAAAGTTTGGTATGGGAAGTGGTAGGGCTGTTTCCACCTGAAGGCAAGATCCGAACGAGGGACCATAAATAAAGGACAGTCGCTAACAAATTCAATTGGGAATTCAGGAAAAACGTCTTTACCCAGGGAGTGGTGATAATGTGGAACTCGCTCCCATGGGATATGGTTGAGGTGAACAATATAGATGTGTTTAAGGGGACCTTCAAAACGTTTATGAAGGGAAAATGAGGCAGCAAGGTGGCGCAGTGGTTAGCCCTGCTGACTCACAGCGCCGAGGTTCGATCCCGGCACCGTGTCACTGTCCGTGTGGAGTTTGCACATTCTCCCCGTGTCTGCGTGCGTTTCACCCCCACAACCCAAAGATGTGCAGGTTAGGTGGATTGGCCATGCTAAATTGCCCCTTAACTGGAAAAAATATGACTTGGGTACTCTAAATTTATAAAATAAAATGAAGGGAAAATGGTCGGGTTAAATGAAATAGGGAATGACGAGGCTCATGTGGAGCATCAGCACCAGTATGGAGCAGGCGAGCCAAATGTGCTGCTGTGCTGTAAATTCACTGATCTCTCACAGTACGAGCAGCGGCAAATCTCTACGCTTGCATCCTGTTCGAATGCCTCAACTTTGTTTAGACTTGCCCAAAGACAGGGGCCAAGGATTGTTTTGCAAGTAGCTTTGAGTCATAGTATCCAGCTAGCCCCAGTCACGGAGCATCAGAGGTGTTCAGGCAGAGGGAACTGGCACACGGAGCAGTAACCAATTTGTGATTCAATTCTGTTAAATGAGGAACAAAAGCAGATCATGCTGGAAAAACTCAGCAGGTCAGGCAGCATCAGTGGAGACAGAAACCGTTAACCTTTCATAGAAATGACAAGAATTAGGGTGGGATTCTCCCGCAATTGGTGGGATGGCCCGGTGCCCAGAACGGCGTGACCCACTCCGACGTCGGGCCAACCGGGCATTGCGGAATCCTCCACAGTTCCAGGGGCTAGGCCGGCGCTGGAGGTGTCGGCGCCGTGCCAACTGGCACCGAAGGGCCGGCGCGAGTTGGCGCATGCGCAGACAGGCCAGTGTGTTTCCTGCGCATGCGCAGACAGGCCAGTGTGTTTCCTGCGCATGCGCAGAGTGATTCTTCTCCGCGCCGGCCATGGCGGAGCCCTACAGAGGCAGGCGCGGAAGGAAAGAATGCCCAACGGCACAGGCCCGCCCGCAGATTGGTGGGCCCCGATCACGGGCCAGGCCACCGTGGGGGCCCCCTTGGGGCCAGATCCTCCTGCGCCCCCCCCGCCCCCCCCCCCCCCAAGGACTTCAGTAGCCGGCCTACAAGCCAGGTCCCGCCATGATGAACCATGTCCATTTCAAGCTGGTGGGACTGGCCAGGAACCGACGGCCGCTCGCCCCATCGGAGCCCGGAGAATTGCCGGGGGGGGGGGGGGGGGCTGCCAATGGCACCCGGCCGGTGCAGCGTGATCCCCGCCCCCGCCCGAAAACCAACGCCGGAGAATACGGCAGCTGGCGTCGGAACTGCTGGGTGGGATTCACGCCGCCCCCCCCCCCCGGGGATTCTCCGACCCGGCGGTGGGGAGGGGGGGGGGGGGGGGGGGGGGTCGGAGAATCCCGCCCTTAATCTTGAACAGGTTCAGAAGCAGAGAAAGGGGGAGTTGGTGCTGGTTTGGGTGGAAGGATGGAAGGGTTAGGATGGAGGGAAGGAGCCTGTGTGCCCGCTGGCAGTGCACCGTCTCCGTGGGTTTTCCGGCAGAGTGTGGGGTGGATTCAATGGGAAATTCCATTGACAAGCAGCGGGAGCAGCGAACCCCAGCAAACGGCGCGCCATCGAGAAACACACGGCTGGGGGTCTGCAGAATCCAGCCCTAAATTACAAAAGGGTGACCTTGCAAGAGGTGGTAATGGATTAGGGAGAGAGATAGAAGCTCAGCCCAGAGGAGGTGTAAACGGCAGCAATACACTGTCGCAATGGTGGGAATGGTATCGAGACTGGAAGCTTGTAAAGTGCCGAATCAAAAGCTGAGTTGCTGTTTCCCAAGACTACATTGGGTTAACATTGGAAGCCAAGCACAGAGAGAAACAGAAAACATCGATGATGTAGAATTAGGCCATTCGCCCCATCACACCCATGCTGGCCAAGAGTCATCCAGCCAGTGTTCCTGCTCTCGGTGTGAAACGCTTTAGGTTACTCTCCCTCAAACTGTGTGACTGACCAAGCCTGGAAGAACTGAAGTCTTCCTCTCCACTGATTGGAAGTGTTTTCTCTTGAAAGGAGTGCATTGACTTTTTTTTTAAAAATCATCAGGAATTTTGGGGGCGGTTCAAAGACCCAGTCCCAAGAGTTTTCACGTTCAAATTCTATCTGGCTCTATTTAATTGTTAATCATTCACAACATGTGGTGGGTCACTGCTAATTTATTGCCCATTCCTAATTATCTTTGAGAAGGTGGCGGTGAGGCACCTTCTGAAAAATAACTGAGGGTATTGCGAGGTCATTACAGAGGGCCGTGACAGGAAGTGAAGTGCGATGTGTGGATTGACCTCACTGTGACGGGCAACACATTCGAGGGAGGCAGGGCTATGGCAGGAATCATTAAAAACGCAAGTCGTGTCAACAAGAGTCGCTATGAAGTACAGACCGAACTCATGGCCAAAAATACAGCACAGGCTCCTGACAGAAGCAGGATCATTTCTCCAGAATAACACGGTGAGCGGAGGTCACAATACAGACCATGGGCATAACACCGTCCTCAGATGTCAGTTCCAGAAGTCAGTCCGGTGATTGATGGGAGAATGATCCAATTATTTTCTGGGAGTTAGCGGGGTAATTGTAGGAAGTTGTACCTGGGCCCTGTTTGTAATGGGCACCCATCCTGTGTGTAACATTACAAAGGAAAGGCTACAATGGCTCACTCAGTAGGTTGCTGTTCCATGTAGCTGTAGGGTTGGACTAGCCAGATTGCAAAGGCCTTCAAGTCGACATTGTCGGGAATGTAGAAAGCTGGCTATGGATTTGGCCCAGTGACAGGAACCAAAGGCTAATGGCTGACGGGTGTCTGTACGAAGCTGTTTCCACAGGACTCAGTGCTGGGTCCCTGCAGAATATATTAATCACTTAGAAATGTGAGGTGACGCATTTGGGGAGGGCAAACAGGGCAAAGTACCACAATAGATACTGAGAAGTGTAGAGGATATGAGAGACCTTGGAGTGAATGTCTATGGATACCTGACTGTATCAGGACATGTTGATAAAGTGGTCAAGAAGGCAAATAGAATCATTTCATCTAAGAGCCAAGGTATGGACTATCAGACCAGGGAGGTTACCCTGGAACTTGAGTACTCGGTCCAGGTCTGGCCACCTCATTATAGAAAGGATATAATGGCATTAGAGTGGGTACAGCGGAGATTTACGAGGATGTTGCCACCCAGGTCTGGAAAATGACAGCTATGAGGCAGGATTGCATAGATTGGGATTGTTCTCCTGGGAACAGAGGAGGCTGAGGGCTGATGTGACCGAGGTGCAGAAGGTTGTGAGGAGTCTGGAGGGAGTGGGTGGAAAGGCCTGTTTACCTCACAGAAAGGTCAGTGACTAGGAGGCGTAGACTTACAGCGATTGGTGGAAAGATTAGAGGGGAGATGGGGAAAAATAAATTTCACCCGGAGGGTTGTAGGGGTCTGGGAACTCACTGCCTGAAAGCGTGGTGGAGGCGGGGACCCTCAATTTATTTAAAAGGTGCCTGGATTTTCACCTGAAGTGCCGCAACCTGCAGGGCTATAGACCAAAGACTGAAGGGCTTGTTTAATTGGCTGCCGTGGACATGATGACCACAGTGGCCTCTTCCTGTGCTGTAAATTTTTCTACATTTTTCTAAATGTTCGAAACATCTGAAAGAGAGGAATGTGCAGGGATGTGGAGAGAGAGATAGGGAGTAACAGCAGGTGAATTGACCGCTCGGATGACCAGCACAGATGCGATGGGCCGAATAACCTTCTGTGCTGTAATGATTCTGCAATTCTACAAGTCAATCCCTGAAAGGTTTACTGATCCGAGTTGCTGTTAAATTGTTCCCGAGTGGAGGGAAGAATAAGGACCAATTACCCTGAATTCCCTTGGCTGCCACTGGGTCAGGATGGGATCGAACTGTGCTGTGCTGCCTATATGGGATGAGGATCGACAGTGGGATCCCTCTTGATTTCCAATCTGTCCTGTATTATTGGTAAAAGGCATTGTGGCTCACAGCTGCGTAGCATGTAGCAGCCTCAATATCCTTAAATGAGGGAGAGAAAGCATGTGTTGTCTGTCTGTGTCTGTGTGCACGTGTGTCTATGTCTGTGTGTGTGTGTGTCTATGCCTGTGTGTGTGTGTGTCTATGCCTGTGTGTGTGTCTATGTCTGTGCATGTGTCTATGTCTGTGCATGTGTCTATGTCTGTGCATGTGTCTATGTCTGTGTGTCTGTCTGCATGTGTCTATATCTGTGCATGTGTCTATGTCTGTGTGTGTGTCTATGTGCATGTGTCTATGTCTGTGCATGTGTCTATGTCTGTGTGTGTGTCTGTCTGTGCATGTGTCTATATCTGTGCATGTGTCTATGTCTGTACGTGTGTGTCTGTCTGTGCATGTGTCTATATCTGTGCATGTGTCTATGTCTGTGCGTGTGTGTCTGTCTGTGCATGTGTCTATATCTGTGCTAGTGTCTATGTCTGTGCGTGTGTGTCTGTCTGTGCATGTGTCTATGTCTGTGCATGTGTCTATATCTGTGTGTGTGTCTATGTCTGTGTGTGTGTCTATGTCTGTGTGTGTGTCTATGTCTGTATGTGTGTGTCTGTCTGTGCATGTGTCTATGTCTGTGCATGTGTCTATGTCTGTGTGTGTGTCTGTCTGTGCATGTGTCTATATCTGTGCATGTGTCTATGTCTGTGTGTGTGTCTGTCTGTGCATGTGTCTATATCTGTGCATGTGTCTATGTCTGTGTGTGTGTGTCTATGTCTGTGCATGTGTCTATGTCTGTGTGTGTGTCTATGTCTGTGCGTGTCTATGTCTGTGCGTGTATCTGTCTGCGTGTGTGTCTGTCTGTGCATGTGCCTATGTCTGTACGCGTGTGACTATCTGTGCCTGTGTGCATGTGTGCCTGTCTGTGCCTGTATGTGTGTGTCAATGCCTGTGCCTGTGTGTGTATGTCCCTGTATGTTTGCCTCTGTCTGTGCCTGTGTCTATGTCTGTACGCGTGTGACTATCTGTGCCTGTGTGCATGTGTGTCTGTCTGTGCCTGTATATGTGTGTCAATGCCTGTGCCTGTGTGTGTATGTCCCTGTATGTTTGCCTCTGTCTGTGCCTGTGTCTGTGTATACCTGTGTTTACATGTATGTGTGTATGCCTGTGTATGTATCCATGTCAGTGCCTGTGTGTACATATGTCTATGTTGTGCCCATTTGGTATGTGTGCACATGCCTGTGCCCGTGTCTGTGCATTTGCACATGCACATGTTGCATGTTTGTACACACACCTACTCATGGGGCAGGATTGGACTTATCTGTGCCGTTCTCTGAAGTTAAATAGCACAAATGAGAATCACAAACAATAGACTCTTTGACAACTGGTTTGTGAACCACTCCAGCGCCGTGCCGGCCCCCTGTGGAGGCCAGAATCACTAGTGCCCGCTTCGTCGTGAAATGGGATGGCGTTCACGACGGCGCGGACACTGTCCCGCGATCGGAGAATCGCGCCCTCTGTATCTAACCCCGTGCTGTACCTGTCCTGGGAGTGTTTGATGGGGACAGTGTAGAGGGAGCTTTTTTTTTTTAATATAAATTCAGAGTATCCAATTAAGGGGCAATTTAGAATGGCCAATCTACCTATCCTGCACATCTTTGGGTTGTGGGGGTGAAACCCACGCAGACACGGGGAGAATGTGCAAACTCCACACGGACAGTGACCCAGGGCCAGGATTCGAACCCGGGTCCTCAGCGCCGTGTAGAGGGAGCTTTACTCTGTGTCTAACCCCGTGCTGCACCTGTCCTGGGAGTGTTTGATGGGGACAGTGTAGAGGGAGCTTTACTCTGTATCTAACCCCGTGCTGTACCTGTCCTGGGAGTGTTTGATGGGGACAGTGTAGAGGGAGCTTTACTCTGTATCTAACCCCGTGCTGTACCTGTCCTGGGAGTGTTTGATGGGGACAGTGTAGAGGGAGCTTTACTCTGTATCTAACCCCGTGCTGTACCTGTCCTGGGAGTGTTTGATGGGGGCAGTGTAGAGGGAGCTTTACTCTGTATCTAACCCCGTGCTGTACCTGTCCTGGGAGTGTTTGATGGGGGCAGTGTAGAGGGAGCTTTACTCTGTATCTAACCCCGTGCTGTACCTGCCCTGGGAGTGTTTGATGGTGACAGTGTAGAGGGAGCTTTACTCTGTATCTAACCCCGTGCTGGGCCTGTCCTGGGAGTGTTTGATGGGGACAGTGTAGAGGGAGCTTTACTCTGTATCTAACCCCGTGCTGTACCTGTCCTGGGAGTGTTTGATGGGTACAGTGTAGAGGGAGCTTTACTCTTATCAGTGGGAACTCCTGGTCAGTTACTATCCTGGGAGGAGAGAGCGGACGTGACTAGTTTCGAGGTCCGCTCTATTTAAGTTCCTTTTGTTGTTATAACTAAGGAATTCGCAAACTTTCAGATAGACCCCCAATCATAAGTAGCAAGGTTCAGTGCTTAGGGAACTAACAAGGAATAATCAGCTTCAATCTGTACCAATAGCTGATATCCGGATTTGCTGCTGGGAAATTTGATCTGCTCACCCAAGGTTTTGTCTGTGTTGAATTATTACTTTTAAAACTTTTCCAATTAAGGGGCAATTTAGATAGGCCAATCCACCTACCCTGCACATCGTTTTGGGTGGTGGGGGTGAGACCCACGTAAAACGGGGAGAATGTGCAAACTCCACGTGGACAGTGACCTGAAGCTGGGATCAAACCCAGGTCCTCGGTGCGATGAGGCAACAGTGCTAACCATGGCGTCACCGTGCCGTCAAGGTGTGTCTCTGTTATTGCTCCACTGTGATTCGAGTGGTGTTGCACACAGCAAAAGAGGCGGCGTTCGCACGATTGGGGGTGAAGCTGTCTGCAATGCTGTTAGCTCAACTTTCCATATACCGGAGAGGTGAGCACTGGTCATCTCCCTCATCGACCTCGTTGGTCCTGGCTTGGAAATCAGTTCAAGTAGAAAGGGCACGACTGTAGAGGTCGGATCCAAACAGCCTATGGTGCTTCTGTAGCAAAACAGCCTATAGAACCTCAATGTATCGGCCCGCACAGGACCCAGCACAGATGCGGTGGTTACAGAGTGAGACCAGAATCTCCAGCAGATAAGGGGAGAGGAATATTTATAAAAATCATATCGGCCATCAACATAATCCTGTTTTCACAGTGTTATCCGGTGATAGGCAGGAACAAGGCATTGACGCCGCAGTTACAAGGGCCACGATTTTATTGAATGGTGGAGCAGGCTCGAGGGGCCGAATGGCCTACTTCTGTTCCTAATTTGCATGTTGGTTATATTGCTACAGAGGCAGCCACAAGCTGTACAGTAGCAATTGTGTGCCGAGTGTTACCTTGTTCATCAATGTGTGCTGTTACACGTCAGCGCTGGTGAGGCAAACGATGCGTACAGTATCAGTCCTGTTTCGGCTGTGGACTGTTACCTGCAGAGTGCTGCAGTTATTCGAGAAATTAGCTTGAAGACCTTTCAGTCGGGATCCACTGCAGATCTGCCCAATGAGAAAACAACTATGGACCCAGGGCCACTGCAATTGCAGTCATTGGCTGCAGATTAAACTGACCCGTCTGCTGCGTCCTCTATCAGGAGGCAATTGTAGGTTTGAGTTTTGGGTTGTGGAAATCCAATGCGAGTTGCAGACTCGCTGACATCTCGTAAACAAGATTTCCTCGTCCCTTTCTCGCCTGAGCGGACTTGAGCTTTCAGCAAGTGATGCAGGTCAAACTGGGCAAATTAAAATTTGACATCAAAGGATAAACGTAGTCTAGGATTTTGTGACACACTTTACTCTTGCTACTGTCTCTAACTTTTTGTGCACTAATTTCTTCCAATTGTCTTCGAGGTACTGACCATGGCTACCGTTTCCTCCTTCCGTCTTGCATGCTTTCTCTATCGCACAGGTAACCGAGAACAGAGGTACCGTTAACAGTGACCATGCTTCCTCTACACCCCTCCTCGCCCTCCGCCCAGGCTATGCCAGCTGTTTAACCGCTCGTCCTGTGTCTCCACAGTAGTGCGAGAGAGAGTGTGTGTGTGTGCGTGTTTCCATGTTGGTTAATCACCTCGTGATGCGCTACTTATCAAAAATTTGAATTAATGAGTTTGTGTATGAGATTAACTGGTTGTTTATGACGTCTTTCTGCTATTGTTCCTAACCTTGTGACATGGCCAAAGGAAGATGGAAGAGATGCCACCATGTGCAGATCCTTCTGGCTGGAAAAATATCCCCCACCCCCACCCAACATGTCCCTCCAGGCGAAGCAGTGTTGCAAATTGCTTGCTTTAAATTTATTAACCAACAAAGTGGCCTGAGGTTATTTCCAAAGCTCTTGTTTTATTTAAATTGAGTTGTCTCTCTGCGCACTCAATTTCCCCGAAAAACTGAGAGGGCAGCTTCCCATCAATGACATGGAGCAGGCTGGTGCACACATGATTCATCCGCACACTTTGATGCAGTGCCAGGAGCACAGGGAACGTTCTCATCACAGTGTCAGGCCCAGCAATCCCAGGGGACAATGTGGCAGGGATGTTGATCCAATATCTGCGTCTTCAAAAATGGTGAACACTGCGTTTGAATGTGTTTCGTCTTTGCCACAGATAGTGACCAGAACAACTCCCTTCCCCAAGATCCCAGGGACTATTAGGAATTATATCCGATCCGAACATCCAACTGATCTCTTGGACGCGACTCCCAGATCAGTTGAGAAGATGTTTTGTACACTCTCCACATCACCGTCTGTTGCCTAAATGTACCTTCTTAACATGGCTCTGCAGACAACAAAAATATTCATTTATTATGCTCCTTCAGCATACTAAAAAATCCCAAGTTGCTTCACAGGAACGATTATCAAACATAATTTGATTCTGAGTCACATAACGGAGATATTAGGAGAGTTGCCCAACAGGAAAGTTTTAAGGAGCGTCTTATGAGGAGAGAGACAGGGAGGGGCAGAGGTGCTTAGGGGGCACATTTCCGAGCTTGGGCTTTGGCAGCTAATGGCACGGCTATCAATGGTGGAGAGAAGGAAATTGTGGATGAGCGAAAGGCCAGATTTGGAGGAGCACAAGAGGTCTGTGTAGGACTGGAGAAGGCTATAGGGATGGGGGGATGGAGAGATTAGAATGCATAGATAAGAATTTTTAAATTGAGGCAGACACGTAAGGGAATTAGAAAATGAAAGGACCTATCCCAAGTGGTCGATAATCAGATGGCCTGGCATATTTTGCAGGATGTCCTCATTGACCTCAGTTCGAGAAGCTGTGGTGTATAAGGAGGTCTAACCTGGGCCAACCCTGATGTATAATTGCTTGGGCTTGACCATTAAGTTCAGAATCCTCCCTCAGCTTTGAAGAGCACAGAATTCACGGAGTACTTACGGCGCATGTATAGGGTTGTTTGACTGTCTACATTGGACACTAAGTTGAAACTGTGATGGGATGATACTAAAACGAATACTGCCTTGGTACAAAGGGCCAAATGGTCCTCCACCATGTGGTAAACCTCTATAATTCTGTGAACAAAGTATAAAGGTTCCTCCCCATCCCGCTCTGCCTGGGCTCCAGTTCCGCAGACTTTTTGCGCCATGTGATCATTAAACGGGTGTCACCTGAGGCAGAGTGTCAGCCAGCGATTGGACTGTGGTGTGGAGTCACATCCCCAGGCCTTATCCTCTCTTACAGAGAGTCTCAAAAGCAGACAGAGTGAGAGAGGGGTGGAGAGATTTGTGGAGGGAATTTCCAGGCAACCAATGGTGGAGCAAAGCAAGATATCAGGATCAGAGCAGCGCAGAGATTTACGGAAGGTTGTAGGGCTGGAGGAGATTACGGAGATGGGGTTTTTCCGTGTCTGTCTGACTCCACTTTATCCAGTGTGAAGGATTTTCCCACTCGGTTACAGGGAGCACCTCCAGATGCTTATCAGCAAAATATCACAGACTTGACGTCACAGGCGAAGTGACAGTGTAGAAGGAGGTCATCGTCCTATCAATCTGCACCAGTCTTGGAAAGAGCATCCTACTTAGCCCCCACGCTCCCACCCTATCCCCGTAACCCAGAAACCCCACCTAACCATTGGACACTAGGGGGCAATTGATCAAGGTTAATCCACCTAGCTGCACATCTTTGGACTGTGGGAGGAAACCGGAGCATCCGGAGGAAACCCACGTAGACACGGGGAGACAGTGCAAACTCCACACAGTCACCCAAGGCTGAAATTGAACCCAGGTCCCTGGAGCTGTGAGGCAGCAGTGCTAACCTCTGTGCCTCAGAACATATTCAGTAAATCTTTGCGTATAACATGCACATCCGCACACAGACACACCCAATCCCCCAAGACTGGGGAGAGGTGCATATTATATTCAAACTTTATATTATACTTGAAGATTCATGACAATTTTGCCATTTAGTTTTTTGCCAAATTTTGAAAAGCTCCATGCAAGTGAAGGAGCAGTGAATCTGTATCGTTGCCCAGATAATATTCAGCTTAATTATTGGATAGTGTTGGAATCAAATGAGATTTGAACACCTCTGGAGCACTCCACTATTGAGCAATTTATTTAACATAGAACATAGAACGATACAGCGCAGTACAGGCCCTTCGGCCCTCAATGTTGCACCGACATGGAAAAAAAAACGAAAGGCCATCTAACCTACACTATGCCCTTATCATCCATATGCTTATCCAATAAACTTTTAAATGCCCTCAATGTTGGCGAGTTCACTACTGTTGCAGGTAGGGCATTCCACGGCCTCACCACTCTTTGCGTAAAAAACCCACCTCTGACCTCTGTCCTATATCTATTACCCCTCAGTTTAAGGCTATGTCCCCTCGTGCTAGCCATCTCCATCCGCGGGAGAAGGCTCTCGCTGTCCACCCTATCTAACCCTCTGATCATTTTGTATGCCTCTATTAGGTCACCTCTTAACCTTCTTCTCTCTAACGAAAACAACCTCAAGTCCATCAGCCTTTCCTCATAAGATTTTCCCTCCATACCAGGCAACATCCTGGTAAATCTCCTCTGTACCCGTTCCAAAGCATCCACGTCCTTCCTATAATGAGGCGACCAGAACTGTACGCAATACTCCAAATGCGGCCGTACTAGAGTTTTGTACAACTGCAACATGACCTCATGGCTCCGGAACTCAATCCCTCTACCAATAAAGGCCATGACACCATAGGCCTTCTTCACAACCCTATCAACCTGGGTGGCAACTTTCAGGGATCTATGTACATGGACACCGAGATCCCTCTGCTCATCCACACTACCAAGAATTTTACCATTAGCCAAATATTCCGCATTCCTGTTATTCTTTCCAAAGTGAATCACCTCACACTTCTCCACATTAAACTCCATTTGCCACCTCTCAGCCCAGCTTTGCAGCTTATCTATGTCCCTCTGTAACCTGCAACATCCTTCTGCACTGTCTACAACTCCACCGACTTTAGTGTCGTCTGCAAATTTACTTACCCATCCTTCTGCGCCCTCCTCTAGGTCATTTATAAAAATGACAAACAGCAACGGCCCCAGAACAGATCCTTGTGGTACGCCACTCGTAACTGAACTCCATTCTGAACATTTCCCATCAACCACCACTCTCTGTCTTCTTTCAACTAGCCAATTTCTGATCCACATCTCTAAATCACCCTCAATCCCCAGCCTCCGTATTTTCTGCAATAGCCGACCGTGGGGAACCTTATCAAACGCTTTACTGAAATCCATATACACCACATCAACTGCTTTACCCTCGTCCACCTGTTCAGTCACCTTCTCAAGAACTCGATAAGGTTTGTGAGGCATGACCTACCCTTCACAAAACCATGCTGACTATCCCTAATCATATTATTCCTATCTAGATGATTATAAATCGTATCTTTTATAATCCTCTCCAAGACTTTACCCACCACAGACGTTAGGCTCACCGGCCTATAGTTACCAGGGTTATCTCTACTCCCCTTCTTGAACAAAGGGACCACATTTGCTATCCTCCAGTCCTCTGGCACTATTCCTGTAGCCAATGATGACCTAAAAATCAAAGCCAAAGGCTCAGCAATCTCTTCCCTGGCTTCCCAGAGAATCCTAGGATAAATCCCATCAGGCCCCGGGGACTTATCTATTTTCACCTTGTCCAGAATTGCCAACACTTCTTCCCTACGCACCTCAATGCCATCTATTCTAATAGCCTGGGTCTCAGCATTCTCCTCCACAATATTATCTTTTTCCTGAGTGAATACTGACAAAAAGTATTCATTTAGTATCTTGCTTATCTCCTCAGCCTCCACACACAACTTCCCACCACTGTCCTTGACTGGCCCTACTCTTACCCTAGTCATTCTTTTATTCCTGACATACCTATAGAAAGCTTTTGGGTTTTCCTTGATCCTACCTGCCAAAGACTTCTCGTGTCCCCTCCTTGCTCGTCTTAGCTCTCTCTTTAGATCCTTCCTCGCTTCCCTGTAACTATTAAGCGCCCCAACTGAAACTTCACGCCTCATCTTCACATAGGCCTCCTTTTTCCTCTTAACAAGAGATTCCACTTCTTTGGTAAACCACGGTTCCCTCGCTCTACCCCTTTCCTCCCTGTCTGACTGGTACGTACTGATCAAGAACACGCAATAGCTGTTCCTTGAACAAGCTCCACATATCCAGTGTGCCCAACCCTTGCAGCCTACTTCTCCAACCTACACATCCTAAGTCATGTCTAATGGCATCATAATTGCCCTTCCCCCAGCTATAACTCTTGCCCTGCGGGGTATACTTATCCCTTTCCATCACTAATGTAAAGGTCACCGAATTGTGGTCACTGTCTCCAAAGTGTTCACCTACCTCCAGATCTAACACCTGGCCTGGTTCATTACCCAAAACCAAATCCAAAGTGGCCTCACCTCTTGTTGGCCTGTCAACATATTGTGTCAGAAAACCCTCCTGCACACATTGTACAAAGAACGACCCATCCAATGTACTCGAACTATATCTTTTCCAGTCAATATTAGGAAAGTTAAAGTCTCCCATAACAACTACCCTGTTACTTTCGCTCTTTTCCAGAATCATCTTCGCCATCCTTTCCTCTACATCTCTAGAACTATTAGGTGGCCTATAGAAAACTCCCAGCAGGGTGACCTCTCCTTTCCTGTTTCTAACCTCAGCCCATACTACCTCGGAAGAAGAGTCCCCATCTTGCATCCTTTCTGCCACCGTAATACTGTCCTTGACTAGCAGCGCCACACCTCCCCCTCTTTTGCCCCCTTCTCTGACTTTACTAAAACACCTAAACCCCGGAACCTGCAACAACCATTCCTGTCCCTCCTCTATCCATGTCTCTGAAATGGCCACAACATCGAAGTCCCAGGTACCAACCCATGCTGCCAATTCCCCTACCTTATTTCGTATACTCCTGGCATTGAAATAGACACACTTCAAACCACTGACCTGAACACTGGCACCCTCCTGCGAAGTCAAATCTGTGCTCCTGACCTCTCTACTCTCAATCTCTCGCACCCCAAAAACTACAATCCAGGTTCCCATGCCCCTGCTGAATTAGTTTAAAACCCCCCCAAAGAGTACTAACAAATCTCCCCCCCAGGATATTGGTGCCCCTTAGGTTCAGATGTAGACCATCCTGTCTATAGAGGTCCCACCTTCCCCAGAAAGAGCCCCAGTTATCCAGAAATCTGAATCCCTCCCGCCTGCACCATCCCTGTAGCCACGTGTTTAATTGCTCTCTCTCCCTATTCCTTGTCTCACTATCACGTGGCACGGGCAACAACCCAGAGATAACAACTCTGTTTGTTCTCGCTCTGAGCTTCCATCCTAGCTCCCTAAAGGCCTGCCTGACATCCTTGTCCCCTTTCCTACCTATGTCGTTAGTGCCAATGTGGACTACGACTTGGGGCTGCTCCCCCTCCCCCTTAAGGACCCGAAAAACACGATCCGAGACATCACTTACCCTTGCACCTGGGAGGCAACATACCAAACGTGAGTCTCTCTCGCTCCCACAAAATCTCCTATCTGTGCCCCTGACTATTGAGTCCCCAATTACTAATGCTCTGCTCCTCTCCCCCCTTCCCTTCTGAGCAACAGGGACAGACTCCGTGCTAGAGACCTGCACCCCATGGCTTACCCCTGGTAAGTCGTCCCCCCCACAAGTATCCAAAACGGTATACTTGTTACTCAGGGGAACGACCGCAGGGGGTCCCTGCACTGACTGCTTCTTCCCAGTCCCTCTTACAGTTACCCATCTATCTCCAGTCTTTGGTGTAACTACTTCCCTGAAGCTCCTATCTATGACCACCTCTGCCTCCCGAATGATCCGAAGTTCATCCAACTCCAGCTCCAGTACCATAACTCGGTCTTGTAGGAGCTGGAGCTGGCTGCACTTCCTGCAGGTAAAATCAGCAGGGACACTAACGGCATCCCTCACCTCAAACATCCTGCAGGAGGAACATTGCACTACCTTCCCTGCCATACCACTTAATTTCAACCAAGTTCTGGTAAACAAATATAAAACAAATAAAAAATAAAAAATAAAAAAATAATAATATAATATAGCACTTACCTGCTCACACCAATGGGTACACACAAGTACAAAAATTATTCCTGGTTTCCATGTGCTTGGAGAGTGGGTTTTGAAGCGGCTAGTCTGACTTGGAGGCAAAAGTGGTAGAGTTGCATAAACCTTGAGGTTTAGAAAAGGGTTTGACCAGGTCAGCAAGGGGAATGTTTTCTCTTCTGGGAGAATACAGAAATATTCGGAAATGTAATGGGAAATCCAGGAGAAAGCTCTTGGCCCAGAGAGTGGTGAGAATCTGGAACTCGCTACCCCAGGAAGTAGTTTGGGGCAAATGGTGTCAATGCATTTAATGGAAAGCTGGATGAACGTATGAGAGAATAGAAGGATATTAACAGTGAGATGAAGTAGGGTGTGCGAAGGGTCAGGGGGGGTGTAAAACATCAGCGTAGGCCAAGTTGGATCAAATGGGCTGTAAATTCTTTGCAATGAGTTCCCACTCCTGGATAGCAAGTCGTTTATTTGCCAATAAATTGTCCCAGGGTTAAAGGTCAAAACCAGTGTCCATGGAACAGCCTGACATGAGAGCAGAAAAAGTACAGGAGTGGGGGAAGGAATTGGTAAAGGTGGTCACACTTACTCGTGTAGTGTGCAATATTTCCAACACATGGAAAGATCAGCTGGGTCTATCAACCATGCCCCACCCCCTCAACGCCTGGAGTGTCATCATTAGACACTTCCTTTCGCCTACGCGGACAAGTGATCCCTTGGGAGAGGCAAAAAAACCCAAGTCCAAAAAAAATGGAAGCCTGAAAAATTCCTCTCCGACCCCCCTCAAACCTTATGCCCCCCCCGTCATGGCTGGGAGAGGGGAATTCATCTTTGACACAGCAGCTGGTTCCTGGGTTAGGGGCAGCTTTTAAAAAGGAAAATGGATTTATTCGGAAATGGAAAGTTCTGGAATATTCCCTCCTGAGATTCTAGAATAAAGCAAACCAAATCTTCCCTCTCAACACTCTAGAAATGAAAAGAGATATCCAGATATCAGTGCAATCTCAATCAAGGTTCTTCCTTGGGAACACGCATGGGGTGGGTGCACCTTGTGGTTAGTAGCATGTGTTTGAATGAGTTGTGTCTCATCATTCGCACACTTCGAATGAAGATACACTCCCACTGATGGGCTCTCATGAGATGCCTCCCAAAACGCATTATATGATGGATCAGTTTAAGGTTCAGTGAATGGTTTTGCTGGAAAACCTTGTTACCAATACCATACAGCGCAAAGAACATCCAACCACACAACGAAAGTTAACCTACAATGCTTGTTTTTTTTTCCAAAAACGGCAGAAAAATATTGGCAAGATTGGCTAAATACTCGAACAGGAAAAAGGCTAAGCGGGGGGTGGGGCGAGAGCAGGGGGAGTGGGGACTAATTGGATAGCTCATTCAAAGAGCCAACACAGATGTGATTGGCCAAATGGCCTCTTTCTCTTCTGTCAAGATTCTAGATTTTTTCAATATTCGTGGTTCAAGAGCGGAAACAAAATCTTTCTAACAATGATGAGCTACTGTCAGGCCTCTTCTCAAAACCCGCTACCTCCCCCCCCCCCACCCTGCATCCCCACTCCAAAATCCACCCCTTGCCCGATTCTCTCTTCCAACCTTCTCTGGCTATACCACTGTTCTAATCTATAGGCTTCTGCATGGTGTGGATTTGAGAAGTGTGTTTTTTTTTTCTCTTTTTTTTGTTTTTGTTTTCAAATTCAGGAAAGGGTAAAGCTTGATGCTGAGAAAAGAGAAGTACAGAGGCTACAATCGCAATGCCATGAGCTCAAGAACCAGCTTGATAACTGCCCTGAATCAATGAGGGAGCAGTTACAGCACCACCTTAAAAGGGTCAGTTTTACCTACCTCAATAGCTTTCCCTCCCTGTGGATCATGTCAGCTCTCTGTCCTTACACAGTGGTTGATTCCAGGTACTTAATGTCACTGTAAAAAGGCGATTAGAGATCCTGGAATCAGAACAGTTTAATAACTTACATTAGCCCGTACGCAATATAAAACCCAGGAGGTTTGGGACAGCTCAGAACAAATCTTGCATGATTGGATAAGTGTTGCATTTTGGTGGTTTTTCTTTGTTGTTGGTTGATTTAAATGGAATCCAACTCGATGGAATGCTTTTAAAACCTGCTCTTAAAAAGCATTATTAACTTTTCTTTAACATGATTAATATACTGCAACCGTTTACATGCAGGAGCTTTTGAAGGTTTATGTCAAAGCCTTGAACTAGATATTTTTCCGATAGTTTTTGAGGGTTTGAGCCTGCCAGAGAGATTGAGTAATCCAAGCTCCATATACGGTGTAGGTCAGTCAGTAACAGATTGCATCCAGATCTGCTGGGAGGGTCTTCCAGCTCGATGTTCCTTCTCCCTGCCGTTAAGTTACGGAATCTCTATCACGACTTTCCCTAGGAAGCGGAGACGCTCGAATCTGGAACCAAACTGTTTGAGGACCTGGAGTTTCAGCAGCTGGAGAAGGAGAGTCGCCTGGAGGAAGAGAGGGAGACGGTCAGCCAGCAGCTTCTGCAGGACAAGGCCGAATACCAGCGCAGCACCATGCGGAGAAAGGTACAGGTGCCTGTCAGCGCCCCAACTCCCTGCTTCTTTACCTCTCCAAATTCATCAGCATTTGGCCACACCAAAATTGCCCCTTAGTGTCCAAAGATGTGCAAGTTAGATGGGGTTGCAGGGACAGGGTGGGGGGAGTGGACCTAGGCAGGGTGCTCTTTCAGAGGGTCAGTGGAGAATCGATGGGCCGAATGGCCTCCTTCTGCACTGTAGGGATCCTGTGGGTAGTGAACATGAGTATGAATCCACCCCAAGCAGCCCCTTAGCCCCTTTCACAACCTCAGAATATTCTAAAGTGCTTTACGGAACTTTTTGAAGTGTATTCTCTACTGGAATGTCGGAAAACCTGGCTGGCAGTTTGTGCACATCAAAATTTCTCCCCCCCCCCCCCCCCCCCCCCCCCCCCCCCCCCCCCCCGCCCCAAACGATGCAGCAATGTGAAAATGCCCATACTTGGACTCCCCTATTGCTAGCGGTTTGTGGATTGTCAGTCAACAAGTATATCAAAGACTGAGATCGATACATTTTTGGCTACTAAAAGAATCGATGGACTTGGGGCTCAGGCAGGATATTAGAGTTGAGATAAAAGGTCAGCCATGATCTCATTGAATGGCGGAGCAAGCTTGAGGGGATGAATGGCCTCCTCCTGCTCCTATTATGACCTTATGACTTGATCATTTGTTTCAATGATGTGGGTTGAGAAATATGTTGTCCTGAACTTTGGGAATATCTTCATTGCTCTTCTTCAGAGGGGGTGCTCCAACCACCTGAGTGAGTTAGCACGATCTCAGTTTAATGTCTCATTCAGAAGACAGCACCTCTGGCAGAGTAGCACCCGCTGTGGTATTTTACTGGAGTGCCGACCTGGGTTACCGGCTTATTCATGTCCACCTTTATTCCACAGGACAAGGTTTCTGCCTTAGAGAATCAAGCCAATCAGATCCGCTATCAGACTCTTCAGGAGTGTGACAGGTTGACCAGGGAGAAAAACGCGATGGCACAGATGCTTCAGAAGGTATTGACATCTAGAACAACAGAAAGACTGGATCGGAAGGAGGACTTTCTGCCCATCTCGTGCTGGCTCTCTGTACTAAACCTACTTTGTTACTGCTTCTGAACTGATAGTGGGGCTAAAAAGGGTAAATTGAGAAGGACGGAGTAGCCTCACGTTCCATTGAGTTCAGGGGATTTGAGGGGTAATCTGATTGAGTGAGTGAAGATGATTAAAGAAATTGAGAGGATAGGTCGAGTGTAACTATTTACTCCGGCAGGGAGAATCCGGAACCAATGGGGGAAAACCTTAAAATCCGAGCCAGGCCATTCAGGGCTGATGTCACTTCATCAAACAAAGGTGAGCGGAAATCTGGAACTCTCACACCCAAAGGTTGCTGGGTTTCGGGGTCAGTTGGAAATTCCAGAACTGAGATCGATATTTAGGCTGCAGGAATAACCTGAGTTAAGATACAGATCAGACAATGATTGGATTGAACGTTGCAGCGAGCCTGGGAGGCTGAACGGTGTCCTGGTCCCATGTTCCTCCCTTCCGCACCTTTGCAATAATGATTGTATCTGAAGAATAATATACACTCTGTATAAAGCAGGGGTTAAATTTCAGCCGACCTGTGGTCAGCACTTCCAGTGGTGTCTCCCCTGCCCCAGGACCCAAAGATTAAATTCCTGATTCGTGAACGCCGTGGTAATCGGAATAAAAGTTGACAGGGCGATAAGGAGATAGCAGGGGGTGAGGGATTAATTTGATAGCTCTTTCAAAAGCCAGTATGAAAAATTAAATTAAATTAAATTAAAATCGCTTATTGTCACGAGTAGGCTTCAAATGAAGTTACTGTGAAAAGCCCCTAGTCACCACATTCCGGAGCTTGTTCGGGGAGGCTGGTACGGGAATCGAACTGTGCTGCTCGCCTGCTTGGTCTGCTTTCAAAGCCAGCGATTTAGCCCTGTGCTAAACAGCCCCTAGTATGGGTACCCCAGTAGGGGTACAA